>NC_057800.1:129070346-129111799 GCF_018294505.1 Triticum aestivum | reverse complement strand
TACCTCCGGACCATTCCGGAGCTCCTCGTGACGCCCGAAATCTCATCTGAGACTCGGAACAACTTTCGGTTAACCGCATACTAATATCTCTACAACTCTAGCATCACCGAACCTTAAGTGTGTAGACCCTACGGGTTCGGGAGACACGTAGACATGATAGAGACAACTCTCCGGCCAATAACCAACAGCGGGATCTGGATACCCATGTTGGCTCCCACATGCTCCACGATGATCTCATCGGATGAACCACGATGTCGAGGATTCAATCAATACCGTATACAATTCCCTTTGTCTATTGGTATAGTACTTGCCTGAGATTCGATCGTCGGTATCCCGATACCTTGTTCAATCTCGTTACCGGCAAGTCTCTTTATTCCGTAACACATCATCCCGTGATCAACTCCTTGGTCACATTGTGCACATTATGATGATGTCCTACCGAGTGGGCCCAGAGATACCTCTCCGTTTACACGAGTGACAAATCCCAGTCTCAATTCGTGCCAACCCAACAGACACTTTCAGAGATACCCGTAGTGCACCTTTATAGCCACCCAGTTACGTTGTGACATTTGATACACCCAAGGCATTCCTACGGTATCCAGGACTTGCACAATCTCATGGTCTAAGGAAATGATACTTGACATTAGAAAAGCTTTAGCAGACGAATTATACGATCTTGTGCTAGGCTTAGGATTGGGTCTTGTCCATCACATCATTCTCCTAATGATGTGATCCCGTTATCAATGACATCCAATGTCCATGGTCAGGAAACCATGACCATCTATTGATCAACGAGCTAGTCAACTAGAGGCTTACTAGGGACATGTTGTGGTCTATGTATTCACACATGTATTACGGTTTCCGGTTAATACAATTATAGCATGAACAATAGACAATTATCATGAACAAGGAAATACAATAATAACCATTTTATTATTGCCTCTAGGGCATATTTCCAACAGTCTCCCACTTGCACTAGAGTCAATAATCTAGTTCACGTCACTATGTGATTGCAATGAATCCAACACCCATGGGGTTTGCTCATATCTTGCTTGTGAGAGAGGTTTATTAGTCAATGAGTCTGAACCTTTCAGATCCATGTGTGCTTTACAAATCTGTATATCATCTTGTAGATGCAGCCACCACGCGCTACTTGGAGCTATTCCAAATAATTGTTCTACTATACGAATCCGGTTTACTACTTAGAGTCATCCGGATTAGTGTGAAAGTTTGCATCGACGTAACCCTTTACAACGAACTCTTTTACCACCTCCATAATCGAGAAAATTCCTTAGTCCACTAGTTACTAAGGATAAGTTCGACCGCTGTCATATGATCCATTCCTGGATCACTCTTGTACCCCTTGACTGACTCATGGAAAGGCACACTTCAGGTGCGGTACACAGTATAGCATACTATAGAGCCTACGTCTAAAGCATAGGGGACGACCTTCGTCCTTTCTCTCTCTTCTGCCGTGGTCAGGTCTTGAGTCTTACTCAATACTCACACCTTGTAACACAGCCAAGAACTCCTTCTTTGCTGATCTATTTTGAACTCCTTCAAAATCTTGTCACAGTATGTATTCATTTGAAAGTACTATTAAGCGTTTTGATATATCCTTATAGATCTTGATGCTCAATGTTCAAGTAGCTTAATCCAGGTTTTCCATCGAAAAACACTTTTCAAATAACCCTGTATCCTTTCCAGAAATTCTACATCATTTCTGATCAACAATATGTTAATAACATATACTCATAAAAAATTCTATAGTGCTCCCACTCACTTCTTTGGAAATACAAGTTTCTCATAAACTTTGTATAACCCAAAATATTTGATCATCTCATCAAAGCGTACATTCCAACTCTGAGATGCTTACTCCAGTCCTTAGAAGGATTGCTGGAGCTTTGCATACTTGTCAGCATCTTTCAGGATTGACAAAACCTTCTGGTTGTATCACATACAACCTTTCCTCAAGAAAAATGTCGAGGAAACAATGTTTTTACATCCTATCTGCAAGATTTCATAAACAATGCAGTAACTGCTAACATAATTCCAACAGACTCTTAGCATCGCTACGAGTGAGAAAGTCTCATTGTAGTCAGTTCCTTGAACTTGTCGGGAAACATCTTAACGACAAGTAGAGATTTCTTAATGGTGACACTTACCATCATTGTCTGTCTTCCTTTTAAAATCCATCTCCACCCAACAGTCTTACGACCATCAAGTGGTTCTTTCAAAGTCTATACTTTCTTTTATACATGGATGCTCTCTCAGATTTTATGGCCTCGAGCCATTCTTCGGAATCTGGGCCTACTATCACTTCTCCATAGCTCGTAGGTTCATTGTTGTCTAGCAACATGACTTCCAAGACAGTATTACGTACCACTCTGAAGTAGTACGCATCCTTGTTGACCTATGAGGTTTGGTAGTGACTTGATCCGAAGTTTCATGATCACTATTATAAGCTTCCACTTCAATTGGTGTAGGTGTCACAGGAACAACTTCCTGTGCCCTCCTACACACTAGTTGAAGTGACGGTTCAATAACCTCATCAAGTCTCCACCATCGTCCCACTCAATTCTTTCGAGAGAAACTTTCCCTCGAGAAAGGACCCGTTTCTAGAAACAATCACTTTTGCTTCCGGATCTGAAATAGGAGGTATGCCCAACTATTTTTGGGTATTCTATGAAGATGCATTTATCCGCTTTGGGTTCGAGCTTATCAGCCTGAAACTTTTTCACATAAGCATCGCAGCCCCAAACTTTTAAGAAACGACAGCTTAGGTTTCTCTAAACCATAGTTCATATGGTGTCGTCTCAATGGAATTGTGTGGTGCCCTATTTTAAGTGAGTGCGGTTGTCTCTAATGCCTAACCCATAAATGATAGTGGCAATTCGATAAGAGACATCATGGTATGCACCATATCCAACAGGGTGCAGTTGTGATGTTCGGACACACCATCACACTATGGTGGTCCAGGTGGTATTAGTTGTGAAACAATTTCCACAATGTATTAATTGTGTGCCAAACTCGTAACTCAGATATTCATATCTATGATCATATCATAAACATTTTATCATCTTGTCACGACGATCTTCAACTTCACTCTGAAATTACTTAAACCTTTCAATAATTCAGACTTGTGTTTCATCAAGTAAATATACTCAGCATCTACTCAAATCATCTGTGAAGTAAGAACATAACGATATCCACTGCGTGCCTCAACACTCATTGGACTGCACACATCAAAATGTATTACTTCCAACAAGTTGCTTTCTTGTTCCATCTTACTGAAAACGAGGCCTTTCAGTCATCTTGCCCATGTGGTATGATTTTCATGTCTCAAGTGATTCAAAATCAAGTGAGTCTAAATGATCCATCTGCATGGAGTTTCTTCATGCATATCTACCAATAGACATGGTTCGCATGTCTCAATCTTTTCAAAAATGAGTGAGTCCAAAGATCCATCAACATGGAGCTTATTCATGCGTTTTATACCAACATGACTCAAATGGCAGTGCCACAAGTACGTGGTACTATCATTACTATCTTATATCTTTTGGCATGAACATGTGTACCACTACGATCGAGATTCAATAAACCATTCATTTTAGGTGCAAGACCATTGAAGGTATTATTCAAATAAACAGAGTAACCATTATTCTCCTTAAATGAATAACCGTGTGGTGATAAACATAATCCAATCATGTCTATGCTCAACGCAAACACCAAATAACAATTATTTCGGTTTAACACCAATCCCGATGGTAGAGGGAGCGTGCGATGTTTGATCACATCAACCTTGGAAACACTTCCAACATATCGTCATCTCACCTTTAGCTAGTCTCTGTAGCCTTTTATTTCGAGTTACTAACACTTAGCAACCGAACCGGTATTTATTACCCTGGTGCTACTAGGAGTACTAGTAAAGTAGACAATAATATAACGTATATTCAAACTACCTCTGTCGACCTTGCCAGCCTTCTCATCTACCAAGTATCTAGGGTAGTTCTGCTTCAGTGACCATTCCCCTTATTATAGAAGCACTTAGTCTCGGGTTTGGTTCAACCTTGGGTTTCTTCACTAGAGCAGCAACTGATTTGCCGTCTCATGAAGTATCCCTTCTTTCCCTTGCCCTTCTTGAAACTAGTGGTTTTACTAACCATCAACAATTGATGCTCCTACTTGATTTCTACTTTCACGGTGTCAAACATCGCGAATTGCTCAAGGATCATCATGTCTATCCCTGATATGTTATAGTTCATTACTAAGCTCTAATAGCTTGGTGGCAGTGACTATGGAGAACTATCACTATCTCATCTGGAAGATTAACTCCCACTCGATTCAAGCGATTGCAGTACTTAGACAATCTGAGCACATGCTCAACGATTGAGTTTTTCTCCCTTAGTTTGCAGGCTTAAGAAACTTGTCAGAGGTCTCATACCTCTTGACGTGAGCACTAGTCTGAAATTCCAATTTCAGTCTTTGGAACATCTCATATGTTCTGCGACGTTTCAAAAACGTCTTTGGTGCCACAATTCTAAACCGTTAATATTACGTACTGAACTATCACGTAGTCATCAAAACGTGTATGTCAGATGTTTCCCAACATCTACAGACGATGCTCGAGGTTCAACACATTGAGCGGTGCATTAAGGACATAACCCTTCTGTGCAGCAAGGACGACAATCCTCAGTTCATGGACCCAGTCCGCATAATTGCTAATGTCAACTCTCAACTAAATTTTCTCTAGAAACATATCTAAAATAGTAGAACCAAAGCGTGAGCTACGACATAATTTGCAAAGACCTTTTGACTATGTTCATGATAATTAAGTTCATCTAATCAAATTATTCAATGAACTCCCACTTAGATAGACATCCCTCTAGTCATCTAAGTGATACATGATCCGAGTCAACTAGGTTGTGTCCGATCATCATGTGAGACGGACTAGTCATCATCGGTGAACATCTTCATGTTGATCGTATCAACTATATGACTCATGTTCGACCTTTCGGTCTTCCGTGTTCCGAGGCCATGTCTGTACATGCTAGGCTCGTCAAGTTAACCTAAGTGTATTGCGTGTGTAAATCTGGCTTACACCCGTTGTGTGCGAACGTTAGAACCTATCACACCCGATCATCAGTTGGTGCTTCGGAACAACGGACCTTAGCAACAATGCACAGTTAGGGGGAACACTTTCTTGAAATTATTGCGAGGGATCATCTTATTTATGCTACCGTCGTTCTAAGCAAATAAGATGTAAACATGACAAACATCACATGCAAATCATAAAGTGACATGATATGGCCAATATCATCTTGCGCCTTTGATCTCCATCTTCGAGGCGCGCCATGAACACCATCATCACCGGCATGACACCATGATCTCCATCATCATGATCTCCATCATCGTGTCTTCATGAAGTTGCCTCGCCAACTATTACTTCTACTATTATGGCTAACGGTTAGCAATAAAGTAAAGTAATTACATGGCGTTTTCTTTGACACGTAGGTCATAAATAAATTAAGACAACTCCTATGGCTCCTGCCGGTTGTCATACTCATCGACATGCAAGTCGTGATTCCTATTACAAGAACATGATCAATCTCATACATCACATATATCATTCATCACATCCTTTTGGCCATATCACATCACATAGCATACCCTGCAAAAACAAGTTAGACGTCCTCTAATTGTTGTTGCATGTTTACGTGGCTGCTATGGGTTTCTAGCAAGAACGTTTCTTACCTACGCAAAACCACAATGGTGATATGCCAATTGCTATGTACCCTTCATAAGGACCCTTTTCATCGAATCCGATCCGACTAAAGTGGGAGAGACAGACACCCGCCAGCCACCTATGCATCAAGTGCATGTCAGTCGGTGGAACCTGTCTCACGTAAGTGTACGTGTAAGGTCGGTCCGGGCCGCTTCATCCCACAATGCCGCCGAATCAAGATAAGACTAGTAACGGCAAGCAAATTGAACAAATCATCGCCCACAACTACTTTGTGTTCTACTCGTGCATAGAATCTACGCATAGACCTAGCTCATGATGCCACTATTGGGGATCGTAGCAGAAATTTAAAATTTTCTACGCATCACCAAGATCAATCTATGGAGTCATCTAGCAACGAGAGAGAGGGAGTGTATCTTCATACCCTTGAAGATCGCTAAGCGAAAGCGTTCAAGAGAACGGGGTTGATGGAGTCGTACTCGTCGTGATCCAAATCACCGATGATCCTAGCGCCGAATGGACGGCACCTCCGCGTTCAACACATGTACGGAGCGGAGACGTCTCCTCCTTCTTGATCCAGCAAGGGGGGAGGAGAAGTTGATGGAGATCCAGCAGCACGATGGCGTGGTGGTGGAAGTAGCAGGATCCCGGCAGAGCTTCGCCAAGCGCAAGCGGGGAGGAAGAGGTGTCACGGGAGGGAGGGAGGTGCCAGGGCTTGGAGTGCTGCTGCCCTCCCTCCCCTCCACTATATATAGGGGCCCTTGGGGGGCGCCAGCCCCTAGAGATCCCATCTAATGGGAGGGGCGGCGGCCTAGGGGGTGGCTTGGCCCCCAAGCCAGGTGGAGACGTCCCCACCCCTTTAGGGTTTCCAACCCTAGGCGCAAGGGAGGCCCAAGGGGGGCGCACCAGCCCACCAGGGGCTGGTTCCCACGTCACTTCAGCCCATGGGGCCCTCCGGGACAGGTGGCCCCACCCGATGCACACCCGGGACCCTTCCGGTGGTCCCGTTACAACACCGGTGACCCCGAAACTCTCCCGGTGGTTGAAACTGGACTTCATATATATATATATATATATATATATATATGTATATATATATATCTTTACCTCCGGACAATTCTGGAACTCCTCGTGACGTCCGGGATCTCATCCGGGACTCCGAACAACTTTAGGTTAACCGCATACTAATATCTCTACAACTCTAGCGTCACCGAACCTTAAGTGTGTAGACCCTACGGGTTCGGGAGACACGTAGACATGACAGAGACAACTCTCCGACCAATAACCAACAGCGGGATCTGGATACCCATGTTGGCTCCCACATGCTCCATGATGATCTCATCGGATGAACCACGATGTCGAGGATTCAATCAATCCCGTATACAATTCCCTTTGTCTACTGGTATAGTACTTGCTCGAGATTCGAACATCGGTATCCCGATACTGAAGGAAATATGCCCTAGAGGCAATAATAAAGTTATTATTTATTTCCTTATATCATGATAAATGTTTATTATTCATGCTAGAATTGTATTAACCGGAAACATAATACATGTGTGAATACATAGACAAACAGAGTGTCACTAGTATGCCTCTACTTGACTAGCTCGTTGATCAAAGATGGTTATGTTTCCTAACCATAGACATGAGTTGTCATTTGATTAACGGGATCACATCATTAGGAGAATGATGTGATTGACTTGACCCATTCCGTTAGCATAGCACTTGATCATTTAGTTTGTTGTTATTGCTTTCTTCATGACTTATGCATGTTCCTATGGCTATGAGATTATGCAACTCCCGTTTATCGAAGGAACACTTTGTGTGCTACCAAACGTCACAATGTAACTGGGTGATTATAAAGGTGCTCTACAGGTGTCTCCGAATGTACTTGTTGGGTTGGCGTATTTCAAGATTAGGATTTGTCACTCCGATTGTCGGAGAGGTATCTCTGGGCCCTCTCCGTAATGCACATCACTTAAGCCTTGCAAGCATTGCAACTAATAAGTTAGTTGCAGGATGATGTATTATGGAACGAGTAAAGAGACTTGCCGGTAATGATATTGAACTAGGTATTGAGATACCGACGATCGAATCTCGGGCAAGTAACATACCGATGACAAAGGAAACAACGTATGTTGTTATGCGGTCTGACCGATAAAGATCTTCGTAGAATATGTGGGAGCCAATATGAGCATCCAGGTTCCGCTATTGATTATTGACCGGAGACGTGTCTCGGTCATGTCTACATTGTTCTCGAACCCGTAGGGTCCGCGCGCTTAAGGTTTCGATGATAGTTATATTATGAGTTTATGAGTTTTGATGTACCGAAGGAGTTCGGAGTCCCGGATGAGATCGTGGACATGACGAGGAGTCTCGAAATGGTCGAGACGTAAAGATCGATATATTGGATGACTATATTCGGACATCAGAAAGGTTCCGAGTGATTCGGGTATTTTTCGGTGTACCGGAGAGTTACGGGAATTCGCCGGGGAGTATATGAGCCTTATTTGGCCATACGGGAATAGAGGAGAGAGGCCAAAAGGAAGGAGGCGCGCGCCCCCCTCTGGTTCGAATTGGACAAGGGGTGCAGCCCACTTTTTCTTGTTCCTCTCCCCCTCTTTCCTTCTCTCCTACTCCAACAAGGGAAGGAGGAGTCCTACTCCCGGTGGGAGTAGGACTCCCCCCTTGGCGCGCCCTCCTCCTAGGCCGGCCGCCTCCCTCCCTTGCTCCTTTATATACGGGGGCAGGGGGCACCCCATAGACACAACAGTTGATCATTGATCTCTTAGCCGTGTGCGGTGCCCCCCTCCACCATAGTCCTCGATAATATTGTAGTGGTGCTTAGGCGAAGCCCTGCGACAGTAGACCATCAAGATCGTCACCACACCGTCGTGCTGACGGAACTCTTCCCCGACATTCTGCTGGATCGGAGTCCGGGGATCGTCATCGAGCTGAACGTGTGCTAGAACTCGGAGGTGCCATAGTTTCGGTGCTTGATCGGTCGGGCCATGAAGACGTATGACTACATCAACCGCGTTGTGCTAACGCTTCCGCTTTCGGTCTACGAGGGTACGTGGACAACACTCTCCCCTCTCGTTGCTATGCATCACCATGATCTTGCGTTTGCATAGGAAAATTTTGAAATTAATACGTTCCCCAACAGTGGCATTCGAGCCTAGGTTTTATGCGTTGATGTTGTGCACGAGTAGAACACAAGTGAGTTGTGGGCGATATAAGTCATACTGCTTACCAGCATGTCACACTTTGGTTCGGCGGTATTGTTGGATGAAGCGGCCCGGACCGACATTACGCGTACGCTTATGCGAGACTGGTTCTACCGACGTGCTTTGCACACAGGTGGCTGGCGGGTGTCAGTTTCTCCAACTTTAGTTGAACCGAGTGTGGCTACGCCCGGTCCTTGCGAAGGTTAAAACAGCACCAACTTGACAAACTATCGTTGTGGTTTTGATGCGTAGGTAAGAACGGTTCTTGCTCAGCCCGTAGCAGCCACGTAAAACTTGCAACAACAAAGTAGATGACGTCTAACTTGGTTTTGCAGGGCATGTTGTGATGTGATATGGTCAAGACATGATGCTAAATTTTATTGTATGAGATGATCATGTTTAGTAACTGAGTTATCGGCAACTGGCAGGAGCCATATGGTTGTCGCTTTATTGTATGCAATGCAATTGCGCTGTAATGCTTTACTTTATCACTAAGCGGTAGCGATAGTCGTGGAAGCATAAGATTAGCGAGACGACAATGATGCTACGATGGTGATCAAGGTGTCGCGCCGGTGACGATGGTGATCATGACGGTGCTTCGGAGATGGAGATCACAAGGACAAGATGATGATGGCCATATCATATCACTTATTTTGATTGCATGTGATGTTTACCTTTTATACATCTTATTTTGCTTAGTTCGACGGTAGCTTTATAAGATGATCTCTCACTAAATTATCAAGGTATAAGTGTTCTCCTTTAGTATGCACCGTTGCGAAAGTTCTTCGTGCTGAGACACCACGTGATGATCGGGTGTGATAGGCTCTACGTTCAAATACAACGGGTGCAAAACAGTTGCACACGTGGAATACTCAGGTTAAACTTGACGAGCCTAGCATATAACAGATATGGCCTCGGAACACTGAGACTGAAAGGTCGAGCATGAATCATATAGTAGATATGATCAACATAGTGATGGTCACCATTCAAACTACTCCATCTCACGTGATGATCGGACATGGTTTAGTTGATATGGATCACGTGATCACTTAGAGGATTAGAGGGATGTCTATCTAAGTGGGAGTTCTTAAGTAATATGATTAATAGAATTTTAATTTATCATGAACTTAGTCCTGGTAGTATTAGCATATCTATGTTGTAGCTCAATAGCTCGCGTTTAGCTCCCCTGTTTTATTTTTGATATGTTCCTAGAGAAAGCTAAGTTGAAAAATGTTAGTAGCAATGATGCGGATTGGATCCGTGATCTGAGGTTTATCCTCATTGCTGCACAGAAGAATTATATCCTTAATGCACCGCTAGGTGACAGACCTATTGCAGGAGCAGATGCAGACATCATGAACGTTTGGCTAGCTCAATATGATGACTACTTGATAGTTTAGTGCACCATGCTTAACAGCTTAGAATCGGGACTTCAAAAACATTTTGAACATCATGGATCATATGGATGTTCCAGGAGTTGAAGTTAATATTTCAAGCAAATACCCGAGTTGAGAGATATGAAGTCTCCAACAAGTTCTATAGCTAAAAGATGGAGGAGAATAGCTCAAGCAGTGAGCATGTGGTCAGATTGTCTGGGTACTACAATCGCTTGAATCAAGTGGGAGTTAATCTTCCAGATAAAATAGTGATTGACAGAATTCTGTAGTCACCATCACCAAGTTAGTAGAACTTCGTGATGAACTTTAATATGCAAGGGATAACAGAAACAATTCCCAAGCTCTTCGTGATGCTGAAATCGACGAAGGTAGAAATCAAGAAAAACATCAAGTGTTGATGATTGACGAGACCACTAGTTTTAAGAAAAGGGCAAATGGAAGAAGGGGAACTTCAAGAAGAACAACAAGCAAGTTGTTGCCCAAGTGAAGAAGCCCAAGTCTGGTCCTAAGCCTCAGACTAAGTGCTTCTACTGCAAAGAGACTGGTCACTGGAAGCGGAACTGCCCCAAGTATTTGGCGGATAAGAAGGATGGCAGAGTGAACAAAGGTATATTTGATATACAGATTATTGATGTGTATTTTACTAGTGTTCATAGCAACCCCTCGGTATTTGATACTGGTTTAGTTGCTAAGAGTAGTAACTCGAAACGGGAGTTGCAGAATGAACAGAGACTAGTTAAGGGTGAAGTGACGATGTGTGATGGAAGTGGTTCCAAGATTGATATGATCATCACCGCACACTCCCTATACTTTCGGGATTAGTGTTGAACCTAAATAAGTGTTATTTGGTGTTTGCGTTGAGCATGAATATGATTTGATCATGTTTATTGCAATACGGTTATTCATTAAAGTCAGAGAATAATTGTTGTTCTGTTTACACGAATAAAACCTTTGATGGTCATACACCCAATGAAAATAGTTCGTTGGATCTCGATCGTAGTGATACACATATTCATAATATTGAAGCCAAAAGATGCAAAGTTAATAATGATCGTGCAACTTATTTGTGGCACTGCCGTTTAGGTCATATTGGTGTAAAGCGCATGAAGAAACTCCATGCTGATGGGATTTTGGAATCACTTGATTATGAATCACTTGATGCTTGCGAACCATGCCTTATGGGCAAGATGACTAAAACTCTGTTCTCCGGAACAATGGAGCAAGCAACTGTCTTATTGGAAATAATACATACTGATGTATGCGGTCCGATGAGTGTTGAGGCTCACGGCGGGTATCGTTATTTTCTGACCATCACAGATGATTTAAGTAGATATGGGTATATCTACTTGATGAAACATAAGTCTGAAACATTTGAACAGTTCAAAGAATTTCAGAGTGAAGTGGAAAATCATCGTGACAAGAAGATAAGGTTTCCACGATCTGATCATGGAGACGAATACTTGAGTTACGAGTTTGGTCTTCAATTAAAACAATGTGGAATAGTTTCACAAATTCATGCCACCTGGAACACCACAGCATAATGGTGTGTCTGAACGTCATAACCGTACTTTATTGGATATAGTGCAATCTATGATGTTTCTTACCAATTTACCACTACAGTTTTGGGGTTATGCATTACAGACAACTGCATTCACGTTAAATAGGGCACCATATAAATCCGTTGAGACGACATCGTATGAACTTCGGTTTAGCAAGAAACCTAAGCTGTCGTTTCTTAAAGTTTGGGGCGGCGATGCTTATGTGAAAAAGTTTCAAAATGATAAGCTCGAACCCAAATCAGAGAAGTGCATCTTCATAGGATACCCAAACAAAATTATTGGGTACACCTTCTATCATAGATCTGAAGGCAAATTTGTTGCTGAGAATAGATCCTTTCTAGAGAAGGAGTTTCTCTCGAAAGAAGTGAGTGGGAGGAAAGTAGAACTTGATGAGGTAACTGTACCTGCTCCCTTATTGGAAAGTAGTTCATCACAGAAATTTGTTTCTGTGACTCCTACACCAATTAGTGAGGAAGCTAATGATGATGATCATGTAACTTCAGATCAAGTTACTACCGAACCTCGTAGGTCAACGAGAGTGAGATCCGCACAAGATTGGTACGGTAATCCTATACTGGAAGTCATGTTACTAGACCATGATAAACCTACGAACTATGAGGAAGCGATGATGAGCCCAGATTCCGCGAAATGGTTTGAGGCCATGAAGTCTGAGATGGGATCCATGTATGAGAACAAAGTATGGACTTTGGTTGACTTGCCCAAATGATCGGCGAGCCATTGAGATTTAATGGATCTTCAAGAGGAAGACGGACGCTGATAGTAGTGTTACTATCTACAACGCTATAATTGTCGCAAAAGGTTTTCGACAAGTTCAAGGTGTTGACTACGATGAGAGTTTCTCACTCGTATCTATGCTTAAGTCTGTCCGAATCATGTTAGCAATTGCCGCATTTTATGAAATCTGGCAAATGGATAAACAAAACTGCATTCCTTAATGGATTTATTAAAGAAGAGTTGTATATGATGCAACCAGAAGGTTTTGTCGATCCTAAAGGTGTTAACAAAATGTGCAAGCTCCAGCGATCCATCTATGGACTGGTGCAAGCATCACGGAGTTGGAATATACGCTTTGATGAGTTGATCAAAGCATATAGTTTTATACAGACTTGCGGTGAATCCTGTATTTACTAGAAAGTGAGTGGGAGCACTACAACATTTCTGATAAGTATATGTGAATGACATATTGTTGATCGGAAATAATGTAGAATTATTCTGCAAAGCATAAAGGAGTGTTTGAAAGGAGTTTTTCAAAGAAAGACCTCGATAAAGCTGCTTACATATTGAGCATCAAGATCTATAGAGATAGATCAAAACGCTTGATAAGTTTTTTCAATGAGTACTGAAAGTGCTAGTGATTGACTAGAGGGGGGGTGAATAGGCGATTTTTATGGAAGTCTTCTAAACAGGGAAGTTTTGAAGACAAACGATAGAAGTAAACCTATTACCACACAGCGGAAGGTAGACTACACTAGGCAAACCTTAGTCAGGTAATCAACGAAGTGAAAGCACAATGACTAATAGCAGCTAGGCAGTAGGGATCAGGTAGGAAGATATTGTGAAGCCAAGCAGTCACTCAGTGAAGACAAAAGATAATGCAATCACACAATGACTTCACAAGGACCAACAGTAAGTAAAGGGAAGGGAAGGATGAAACCAGTGACTCGTTGAAGACAATGATTTGTTGGACCAGTTCCAGTTGCTGTGACAACTATACGTCTGGTTAGGGCGGCTAGGTATTTAAACCTGAGGACACACAGTCCCGGACACCCAGTCCTGAACACGCAGCTCAGAACCCTTAGTCCTCACCGTATTCCCCTTGAGCTAAGGTCACGCAGACCTCGCCCAATCACTCTGGTAAGTCTTCAAGGTAGACTCCCAAACCTTCACAGACTTTGTTCACCGGCGATCCACAATGACTCTTGGATGCTTAGAACGCGACGCCTAACCAGCTGGAGGATTCACAGTCCTCAAGTGTAATAAGTCTTCAGATCACACAGACAGGACGACTTAAGTGATGCCTAACACTCTTTGGCTCTGGGTGGTTAGGACTTTATCCTTGCAAGGAATTCTCTCTCAAGGGCTTCGAGGTGGGTTGCTCTCAAACAACAACAGCCGTACTTTTACTCTGAGCAGCCAACCGAAGACATAGGATTTTGGTTAAGCATCACTTCAGTCATTCTGACTGGTTCTCTTGGACCCCACTTAACAGTACGGTGGTTCCTATGACTCAACAAAGAAGAAAAAGAACTACGAAAGATCTAAGTCTTCGAGCTCCATAGTCTTTATGCGATGTCTTCTATTGTCATAGTCTTCAATGTGAATATCTTCACATACCACCTTTGACTTCAATGTCTTCATACATTTTTAGGGGTCATCTCTGGTAGGAAAACCGAATCACTGAGGGACTTCTACCTGTGTTATCCTGCAATTCTCGCAAACACATTAGTCCCTCAACTAGGTTTGTCGTCAATACTCCAAAACCAACTAGGGGTGGCACTAGATGCACTTACAAGTACATACCTTGACAAGATTTTGAAGTAGTTCAAGATGGAACAGTCAAAGAAAGAGTTCCTGCCTGTGTTACAAGGTGTGAAATTGAGTAAGACTCAAAACCCGACCACGACAGAAGATAGAAAGAGAATGAAAGTTATTCCCTATGCCTTGGCCATAGGTTCTATAAAGTATGCCATTCTGTGTACCAGATCTATTGTATACCCTACACTGATTTTGGCAAGGGAGTACAATAGTGATCTAGGAGTAGATCACTGGACAGCGGTCAAAATTATCCTTAGTGGAATAAGGATGTGTTTCTCGATTATGGACGTGACAAAAAAAGGTTCATCGTAAAGGGTTACGTCGATGCAAATTTTGACACTGATCTAGATGACTCTAAGTCTCAATCTGGATACATATTGAAAGTGGGAGCAATTAGCTAGAGTAGCTCCGTGCAGAGCATTGTTGACATAGAAATTTGCAAAATACTTACGGATCTGAATGTGGCAGACCCGTTGACTAAACTTCTCTCACAAGCAAAACATGATCACACCTTAGTACTCTTTGGGTGTTAATCACATAGCGATGTGAACTAGATTATTGACTCTAGTAAACCCTTTGGATGTTGGTCACATGTCGATGTGAACTATGGGTGTTAATCACATGGTGATGTGAACTATTGGTATTAAATCACATGGCGATGTGAACTAGATTATTGACTCTAGTGCAAGTGGGAGACTGAAGGAAATATGCTCTAGAGGCAATAATAAAGTTATTATTTAATTCCTTATATCATGATAAATGTTTATTATTCATGATAGAATTGTATTAACTGGAAACATAATACATGTGTGAATACATAGACAAACAGAGTGTCACTAGTATGCCTCTACTTGACTAGCTCGTTGATCAAAGATGGTTATGTTTCCTAACCATAGACATGAGTTGTCATTTGATTAACGGGATCACATCATTAGGAGAATGATGTGATTGACTTGACCCATTCCGTTAGCATAGTACTTGATCGTTTAGTTTGTTGCTATTGCTTTCTTCATGACTTATACATGTTCCTATGATTATGAGATTATGCAACTCCCATTTACCGGAGGAACACTTTGTGTGCTACCAAACGTCACAACGTAACTGGGTGATTATAAAGGTGCTCTACAGGTGTCTCCGAAGGTACTTGTTGGGTTGGCGTATTTCGAGATTAGGGTTTGTCACTCCGATTGTCGGAGAGGTATCTCTGGGCCCTCTTGGTAATGCACATCACTTAAGCCTTGCAAGCATTGCAACTAATAAGTTAGTTGCAGGATGATGTATTACGGAACGAGTAAAGAGACTTGCTGGTAACGAGATTGAACTAGGTATTGAGATACCGACGATCGAATCTCGGGGAAGTAACATACTGATGACAAAGGGAACAATGTATGTTGTTATGCGGTCTGACCGATAAAGATCTTCGTAGAATATGTGGGAGCCAATATGAGCATCCAGGTTCTGCTATTGGTTATTGACCGGAGACGTGTCTCGGTCATGTCTATATTGTTCTCGAACCCGTAGGGTCCGCACGCTTAACGTTTCGATGACAGTTATATTATGAGTTTATGAGTTTTGATGTACCGAAGGAGTTCGGAGTCCCGGATGAGATCGGGGACATGACGAGGAGTCTCGAAATGGTCGAGACGTAAAGATCGATATATTGGACGACTATATTCGGACATCGGAAAGGTTCTGAGTGATTCGGGTATTTTTTCGGAGTACCGGAGAGTTACGGGAATTCGCCGGGAAGTATATGGGCCTTATTGGCCCATACGGGAATAGAGGAGAGAGGCCAAAAGGAAGGAGCCCCCCCCCTCTGGTCCGAATTGGACAAGGGATGCAGCCCACTTTTCCTTGTTCCTCTCCCCCTCTTTCCTTCTCTCCTACTCCAACAAGGGAAGGAGGAGTCCTACTCCCGGTGGGAGTAGGACTCCCCCCTTGGCGCGCCCTCCTCCTAGGCCGGCCGCCTCCCTCTCTTGCTCCTTTATATACGGGGGCAGGGGGAACCCCATAGACACAACAGTTGATCATTGATCTCTTAGCCGTGTGTGGTGCCCCCCTCCACCATAGTCCTCGATAATATTGTAGTGGTGCTTAGGCGAAGCCCTGCGACAGTAAAATATCAAGATCGTCACCACGCCGTCGTGCTGACGGAACTCTTCCCTGACATTCTGCTGGATCAGAGTCCGGGGATCGTCATCGAGTTGAACGTGTGCTAGAACTCGGAGGTGCCGTAGTTTCGGTGCTTGATCGGTCGGGCTGTGAAGACGTACGACTACATCAACCGCGTTGTGCTAACGCTTCCGCTTTCGGTCTACAAGGGTATGTGGACAACACTCTCCTCTCTCGTTGCTATGCATCACCATGATTTTGCGTGTGCGTAGGAAAATTTTGAAATTACTACATTCCCCAACAGATACCTTGTTCAATCTCGTTACCGGCAAGTCTCTTTACTCGTTCCGTAACACATCATCCCGTGATCAACTCCTTAGTCACATTGTGCATATTATGATGATGTCCTATCGAGTGGGCCCAGAGATACCTCTCCGTTTACAGGGAGTGACAAATCCCAGTCTTGATTCGTGCCAACCCAACAGACACTTTCGAAGATACTCGTAGTGCACCTTTATAGCCACCCAGTTACGTTGTGACGTTTGATACACCCAAAGTATTCCTACGGTATCCGGGATTTGCACAATCTCATGGTCTAAGGAAATGATACTTGACATTAGAAAAGCTTTAGCAGACGAACTATGCGATCTTGTGCTAGGCTTAGGATTGGGTCTTGTCCATCACATCATTCTCCTAATGATGTGATCCTGTTATCAATGACATCCAATGTCCATGATCAGGAAACCATGGCCATCTATTGATCAACGAGCTAGTCAACTAGAGGCTTACTAGGGACATGTTGTGCTCTATGTATTCACACATGTATTACGGTTTCCAGTTAATACAATTATAGCATGAATAATAGACAATTATCATGAACAAGGAAATACAATAATAACCATTTTATTATTGCCTCCAGGGCATATTTCCAACAACTCTTAGGGTGTCTACAATCATGGTGGGTAAATTTGGCCTCTCATACATACGCGAACGCGTCCTGTACTCCTGTGTCTATCTGTGTGGAGGCAACGAACTTACAATGAGTACTAAGGGTACGAACCAAGGCTGATCCTTGCTAATGGCACATGTGTGACACTCGGACCCGTGGACCCCGTGCCAACATCAACAGTTGGGGCCTGAATTAGTCGACCCTGAGGAGTTTCTTGCACGACGCACTCGGCTACAGTCGGCGCCTTCTCTCCACTCTTCGGGCTCGGAGGATCACTCTTGTTGTCGTCTTCAACTTGGATCACTTCTTGGGGTGCTACAAAATATGCATCAACGATAAGTGCTGACCCACAAAACACTTGGACAAAGCTCGGAAATGAATCACTCAGTATCTTGGAAAGTCGTTGCATCCGCGGACTCAGCTCCAGCCTGGCTTTTCTTGGAAGCATTTGGATCAAGCAAAGTCGTTGACATCACAACTCTGCATTTGCAAGACCACTCGGCTACAGATTCACATGGATTCATGTGATCAATAGAATCGGCCTCAGTACTTACATCAATGACACGATCACGTTCACCTTGATCTTCGGCAGGGCCACGGCCTTCTGAGGTTTGTTGAATGCCTGTTTGGCCAGCTTTGGCATCCTCTCGGTCGGCTCTGCGGATTCAGCTCGACCACGCTTTGAGCTCCGCACACTCGGATTTAGAGCACTCGGCGCTTGAGTACTAGTTGCACGCGCACTTGGATCCTAGGTCCTCTTGGATTGGACCTCCCTAGGGACAGTTTCAGACAAAGAAGATTCCGCCTCTTCGCCCTCTTGGTAGTCTTCTTCTTCTTTATCACTTTCTTCATTGTAGCTATCTTCGGCAAGATGCTGCTCGGTGTCACTCGCCACGTCTCCAGGAGCGTGGTCGACACTCGACACCAAAGAGATCATGTTATGGAAGTTCTACTGGAAAAATAGTCATGAAGTTAGAATTGGGCACATGAGTTTATCATTAGAATGACTCAATCAAGCAAAAGCAAGTTTACCTCAGCAGGCGGATGGTCCCGGTCATAAGCCACCACTCTCCTTGCCCCTTGTGGATTGTTGCGCACAGAGGTGATGGCTTTGATCTTGTCCTCCACTTAGTTCTCAGTCAGTTTCTTGGGAAGCACTCGGGTGGGGTCATTCGGACCTTCGTACTTCCACATGGGATGCGCCCTCTCTTGCAATGGTTGGATTCGCTGACTAAGGAAGGCCTCCAGCAGATCCATCTCGTCAACTCCGGCTCTCACGACGCCCACAGGGCATCAACCAAAATTCCTACTTCTACCTTCTCCTCCTTTGCCATCTTGAGGGACGGCGGAACACCTACCCTCTCTCCCGAGTACGGCATGATAACCCACAAGTATAGGAAATCGCAATAATTTTTTAGGGTAGTATTTAACCCAAATTTATTGATTCGACACAAGGGGAGGCAAAAAATATTTGCAAGTATTAGCAGTTAAGTTGTCAATTCAACCACACTTGGAGAAATAAATATCTGCAGCAAAGTATTTACTAGCACGGTAGTATGATAGTTTGATAACAGTAGTAACATCAGCAATAGTAGCAGTAACTGTAACAGTAGTAGTTTTGTAGTGATTCTAACAGCAGCAACAACGAAAGTAACTTAGGAAAGATCAATATGTGAAAAATGTAGGTGTTGGATCAGTGATGGATATTTGTGTTGGATGATATTCATCATTTAATAGTCACAACCTAGAGCGATACACAATATCTTCAATTTATCAATTTAATGTAGGCATGTATTCCGTATATAGTCATACATGCTTATAATAAGAACTTGCATGACATCTTTTGTCCTACCATCCCATGGTAGCGGGGTCCATATGAAAACTAAGAGATATTAAGGCTTCCTTTTAGTAAGAACCGGAACAGAGCATTAACACATGGTGAATACATGAACTCCTAAACTACGGTCTTCACCGGAAAGAATCCCAACTATTGTCACTTTGGGGTATGCGGATCATAACACGTAATAGGTGCATATAACTTGTAAAATAGGATCAAGAACTCAAATATATTCATGAAAATATAGAGGGTTCAGATCGGAAATCATGACACTCGGACCCTAGTGACAAGCATTAAGCATAGCGAAGTCATAGCAACATCAATCTCAGTACATAATGGATACTAGGGATCAAGCCCTAACAAATTGACTCGATTACATGACAAATGTCATCCAACTCCATCACCGTCCAGCAAGTCTACGAAAGAATTACTCACTTCCGGTGGTAAGCATCATGAAATTGGTGATGAAGAAGGGATGGTGATGATGATGGCGACGAATCCCCCTCTCCGGAGCCCCGAACGGACTCCAGACCAGCCCTCCCTATGAAGAACAGGAGGTGGCGGCGGCTCCGTATCGTAAAACGCGATGAAACTTTTTCTCCTAACTTTTTCCTCGAGGAAAAGGAATTTATAGGCTTGAGATTAGGGTCAGCGGAGCCACGTGGGCCCCACAAGGCATCAGGGCACGCCCAGGGGGTGGTCGCACCCTGTTGCCTTGTGGGCAACTAGTGGCCCCCTCAGGTTGATCTTCACTCTAGTATTTTTTATATATTTTGTAAAAAATCTTCAAAAAGTTTCGTCCAATCTCGAAAACTTTTATTTCTGCACAAAAAACAACACCATAGTAGTTCTGCATAAAACAGTGTCAGTTCGGGTTAGTTTCCGCAAATTAGAGTCCAAAACAAGAGCATGAGTATTTGGAAAAGTAGATATGATGAAGACGTATCATGGCGGGAGACCAATTGGCAAACCAGCACTTAAAACGTCCCTGCAATAGAACAAAGTGTTCTCCATCCCTTAATAAAATCGGGGAAACTCATGGAAGCGAAAGCACTCTCTCCCCTAAGTTGTATGCCTTACCCACTACACTTCCGGATGACATTGGTTTTGGCCCCATCCGGCGAGGCCTTCTTCACGGTCATCGACCAACAAGTGAAAATATGCTTAAGAAAACCCCAATGGGGATGATAGCCGATGTAATTTTCACAGAGTGAAACAAAAGCGGACACATACACTACAAGATTTGATGGGAGGTGATGCAGCTGCGCTCCAAAAATGTTCAAAAAACTGCGGAAGAAGGGGTGCGGCGGCATGGAGAAACCTCACTTGACGTGCGTATGGAGGAGGACACACTCGTCAGGATGCGGCGCAGGCTCCACTTCGTCCGCCTCCGGCAGCCTCCACACATCCTCCAGGATTAATCAGTCGGCGCTGGAGGAAACACAAAAGCAAGAAGATATAGCCGCAGAGAAAGCTAGTGCCGGAGGACGCGCTTTAACCCAGTGTCCCAAATGACAACAGCCCCAGCCAATGGCCTCCCTCATGCAACCGTCGAGCCAACACACTGACACAGGGACTCAAACAATGGGTCGACACCAACAAACAACTCGTAGGTTGGAAAGGGCGTGGAATCACATGCAACCATGGGGAAAGTTGCACATCCCACCGTAGGCTTGCCCGACGCGTGCGTGGAAGGCATGATCAAAATTCATTTACACCCATCGAGCCAGTACAGCCATATGTGACACCCCACCACCAACGCATACGCGAACCCAACACACCCGAAGGCAACACCGACCAACAGATCGACCACGTGCACCCGACATGGAAGACACCGAGTCCGCACCGGGTCAATCTTTAGCCGATTTCCTCTTTTGACTTGCCAACCGGCCTCTGGGCAGGCTAACCACATGGGATACATGCACGTCGAACCCCACCAACCCACCAGAAAAGGAACTGTGCATGCCTGATGAGCAAGCCACCAAGTCCACCACCAGCCGGCCTCTTAGAGGGATGCCCGGGTCGGATCCAACAACGATGAACCCCACGACACATGTGAGGGTGCATACCAAACATCTCGCACCCTGGCAAAAGAACATACCGATATCCGGGCAGAGAAGCCCGGCCTTCACAGCACCACACGAGAGGGAAGGGCGGGAGGAGAATGATGTTGCACACGCTCACCCATCTCGAACAAGCAAACATGACGGCCCAGCCGAGCAGGCCCCACACACGAGCCACATGCGTGCAAACCATCTCGATAGGGTGCCACCGACGTTGCTAGGTGGACCCATCCTTGCCCGACGCACACGGGGGAGCGTGCAAGACAACAAACGTGGGCATGACCAAAAATACCCCCATGGACCCCTGAGGCAAGCTGCCTAGATGCTCTCCACCCGGGCGAATTGGACAACGCGGAGAGCCCAAGGGAGCCAACTATGGGAGGCCAATGCGAAACCGATGGCGCAGAGAGCCTTTGCTCGCAGATGCTCCCAGGAGGCAGGTACTCCAGCATCCTTTGTAGGAGCAATAAGATGGAAGCTTATCCCGACCTCATCCGGAGACTCCAAACGCCCTCTAGAGAAATCGTGAAGCATGTGATCATCTGATAAGTCTTAAAGGCATTTACAATCTTTGTATTGTTCACACCTCATTACCATTCAAAGTTGTTGAAGTTTTATTGGGAACTAACCTATTAATTAAGTGCACAGTGTTAGCACATGTTTTTAAGTGTTCTTGATTTCAGGAAAATAAAAATACCTACACTTATTGGGCTAGTCTAGGAGCCCTGCCCAGGCACTCTAGCACCTAGGGCACCTGAGCCCACCATGGCTCTCCTAGCTGCCTTCCTTTTCACCTGGCTTATATATGCCCCAAATACACTCGCTGTATTTATCATGTATTATTCCGCCGCCGCCAATTTGCGTTCTGAGATGATCTCATTCACACTCCTGCATAGGGGAAATTCATCGCCTCCTTCACTACAGTCGACCATCCTTGCTCCAATATGAGTTGTGAATAGTCCATACCCTAGACTACGGGTTCATGAAAATATCCAATATGTAATATCTCCCCGTTGTTGTTCACTACAATGACCACATGAGTTGTGTATCATGATTTTTTTCCAACTAATATAAACCTTGCAGTGATGTTGATCATTTGATGAATTATTCTTTTATGATTAGATTGTGTTGATGCTTATGTTTGGCTTATACTTCAGATGCTTATTTGTTTCTGATTATCTGTCTTCTCCTGTATAGTTTAGAGCAGTGGATGGAACGGTGCGCGTTAGTTTGATTTGATCATGCAAGTAATCTCCCTTGGTGACAGTAAATGAAAAAAAAGTTTACGTTGTATTATTGCCACAAGGATGCTGGGATAATAAACTTGTTTGGCTCCGTAATGACCTGGAGGCTAAGGGGAATTTTACTCTATGCCATCTTGCTCAAAGCAATTCTCGGTTTTATTACTTACTATAGTTGGATGATGCAGAGGCATCTCTGTGAAAGAGTAGAGTATTAGCCATAAAGCAGGGAGGGTTTGGGCCTATGGATTAATGGATGTACTACGTTCGTCCTGGTTTATTCGTCCCCTAAGTATTTCGTGTCAAATATTAACCATAGATTTAACTAAGAAAAATAATAATGCATGTCACCAAAAATTATATCGTTGGATTCGTATTTAAACATAGTTTTGAATGATATTATTTTTGATTACATGCATTAATCTTTTGTTAGTTAAATCCAAGGTCAAAATTTGACACAAAATGCGAAGGGGGCCAATAAACTAGGCGCGGGTAGTACTGGCTAGGTAATATCAACACACCTTACACAATATATCATGAGCCCCAAATATTTCTTATTTTACATGTGTAAGTAATCTTTGTTGCACTTTTATCTATCAGAGAGTTACTATTGGTGACACTATGAACTCTGATCAAGTTTTTAGCATAAGAAAACGCTCCCATCAACCTTTATTTGTACTTTCATTTCATTTATTATTTATTCCAAAAATACAAAAATATTACCTACCACATCATCTTAAAGTCTTGTACAACTAGCAAAGCTAGTAAGGATGGTACCCTTGCTGGTATTGTTGGGGGGCACAAGTGAAGTTTTATCTATGTTGCAGAACTTATCATTGATGTAGGAAACTTGTATCTCAATGAATTGATATATTGGTTCTTATTGATGAATTTGTTGCTTGTTACAAACTCTTGCAATTGGGGTTCCAACACTTTGCTACCTTGTGTCTCATGGGTAATCACCATCCACCCGGAGTTTACATGGAGGCTCCGGAGGCCATTTGGGCCAATCCAGAAGCATGTTAACTTCGTACGGAGCCTGCCCGAAGTCGAAGGAGGTCCGGAGGCTCCAGATTTACGTGTTCGAATCAGGCCGGATTAGAGGTTTCGTGTCCGTTTTTTCACGGAAAGTCCATTGGCCCTATATATTGATGGGGGTGATAGCCGATTTGACAACACATACACAATCGATTAAATCAACATACTAAGCTTATCTTTCATCTACAACTTATTTACCCAAGTTATTTGCTTCTTGATCATTGTTCTTCATCGTTGGTGGCGGCAGCAAACTACAATGCTCTAGGGGCAGTCAGGCCGACCTAGTGCCCAAATTGCCGCGTACCCTAGCGGGTCCCTCCAGGCATGTGGGGTTTATGGTCTTAAAAGACCATACCGGTGTGTTTAGCATATGGCGCCTCCAGCGAGTCTTCTCCGACGTGTCCTGCTCATTGCGTTCGGTATTGAGGGTACATGATGACTTGTTGGTGCTTATTGCTTAAACAAGAGGTAGTGCTACAATGTAAGAACAATAATGTACTGCCGAGGAATCTTATGGTAGTAGGACTAGCTAGCCTCCGACGCTCTCTGTGTTGAATATATGCATGGAGATGATTTTCCTAGGATCTTGGAATACCCAACTTTAGCAGGTCTCTATGCCCCCGCAAAGATTTACGATAGGATTAGGATCCTATCTTTAATCATATATATTGCCTTGAAGAGAAAAGTGAAATATATGCGAGCAAGATATTGTTGCTACATGATATCTTGTATTGTAGGAGTATAGGGAGAAGTAAAATGGGCATGGATTGTGCCCATACCCAACTTGCGTATGCATCTGCTTGACCATCTTTCAAAGATACTCCCTCCGTTCATGAATGTAAGACATTTAGGCAGTTTAAACATTCATGAGCAGAGGTACTGTAGTACTTAGCTGTATGTTATGTATGAAAGAGAACGACTATATTTCAGTCAATTCAGAAGAAGAAATCTTGGTTGACGCAGATAGCCATACGATCAAGATATTCTGATCATGTTTCCACTTTGCACGAATCTGGTATTCAGATCAGACGGTTCTTCGAGAAACTTAGCAGCAGTCATTTCCTCAGTTGTCTGAAAAAACAGCAAAACCGAGTACTCATTCGTTTGTTTTCTGATATTTGCACGGGGAAAACCTGCAAAAAAGCACAAACTGATGAGCACGGATGACACTGGAGCTCTCACTGGAATATGAAGCATGAAAATATGGGCATGGAAGAACCGTAGGACATAGCCGTGTCTCTAGAGAAACCAAGAAGTTGAGGAGGATACGCTTGAGCCTTGGCGCAACGTACGTGTGCAGACTACGACGTGGATTTGTTTCCTCAGAGGGTGGTGGTCGCAGCTCATGCTCGCAAACTTCAAAGCGATCGGTCCGGTTCCCTTTGCATATCGCTTGCCCCGGCGGGAGACTGCGGTGCACCTGCCGGTTCGCCATTCGCCGCCGCGTAACTTTTGTGGTTTGTACACTCGTATTTCCCACTGCGCGGATAAGCGGCAGCTGGTGCTTTTCCTTTTCCCATCACTTCTTCCTCGAAGTGATCGATCGGTTTCGTAGGCGTTCCCTACTATCACTGACGATTTGATTCTCCTGCGTTGCATCGGCATTCTGCAAGCTGGTGTCCTCCCGGCCCATCATTGCTGATGTATCTGCGGAGGATTCCAATTTCCTCGGCGTGGCATGACTGAAGGAAGAAGGTGTGGGAATCGGGGAGTGTTTGTACGAACTCAAAAGCATCTAGCCTGCAAGACAACAGTAACACAGTCTTTGAAATCCAATGATCATGGAATTTCATGTCAATTTCGGGTTACTGTGGAGTGAGTACAGCAAGAGCAGCACTTCTTTTTCCATTCTACTTCTCATATAAAAGTACTTCCTCCGTCCCAAAATATAAGAACGTTTTTCACCCTTAACAAGCTTTAAAAACATTCTTATATTATGGCACGGAGAGGGTATGTCTTTTGTTCCCAAAGTGTTTGCCTCACCCGGCTGGTAACCGGGCGCACGTCAATCACTTCCATGATGGTTCGACCAACTTTTCTAATCGTGCGGCGCACAGCAACCTGTATCTCCATACACCCACTTTGCGACACGAGCCATGTTACAAGCCTTTGAGCGCAACACAAACTCTGTTGCAGAAACCTACAGTGGATAACATGCATCTGCCACACATCCAAATGGGCCCATCTATCGCTTTTCCCCTTCTCCTCCTTAACTCCAGCGACGACCGCCTTCACAAGTTTTCCACTCTCCTATTTGTTCATTTATTTATTTTTTGACCCGTAAATCGTACAACAATCATTTCGAAAATTGCATGCATGTTTGCATGTTGAGGCGATTTTTTTCTATGTGTTGCATGTTTCACCAGGTCTGCCCATGCATGTTACGTGCTAAGATAGCATGCTTGCATGTTGAGAAAAATAGGTTAGTGTATATGCTAGCTATTTAAATATATACAATAATTAAATACAATACATAAAATATGTTTTTTTGTTTTTATATATTATTAATCCAAAAACTTATGTTCCATACAATCAATTTTACCTAAAATATATTGTACGCAATTCCCTCGGCAATGCACAAGATGTCATTTGGTTTTTAAATGGTAAACATGTCTTCCGCACAAAAACTATATCTTGCTAATCGCGACGTACAACTAAGGCTCGCCTTTAGCGCAGCTACTCATAGGCCAAGCCTAGTGGCTGCGGACGGGACGGGTTCAAGTCGTTTCGGTAGTTTTTCACCAATTGTATATTTTCTGGGGATTGGGTATTTAATTTCTGTGTTTTTTTCTTTGTTTGGTTTTGTCCGCTTTCTTTGTTTTTTCTTCGGTTTTTTAGTTATGTTTCGTTATTTTCTTCTCCTTTTCACCATGGTTTCTACTTTGATTTAACATTTTTTTTGTTTTCTTCCTTTTCTTCTTTCCTCCTTTTCTCTTATTCCAATGGTTCTATCTTCGCAGTGTCATGTTGGATAAATGCTAAGGCGAAGGAGAGAGAAATCAGAAAAAAAAACTGATTGTCTTCTCTTAATTAAGAGATAATCCTTTTTTTGCGAGAAAAATTAAGAGATAATCCTTTAGCACAATATCTCTCAGAACATATTTATGGATATCTGGTGACTCAAAATTAAACTGGTGTAAGCCTTTGTACACGCCTTTTCATTGTCGTCTCTAGATTACATGACAGATTGTCTTATCAACCACTACACAAGCCCTTAGGCCTCGCCTATACACGCCGCTAAAGGTGTCAGCCCAATATTATTGCTGCCTGAGGTTTTTTGTCGTTTTTCACTTTTTTGCATATGTTTTCTTTGCATTTTTTGTTTTCAATGGTATTCTTTAGTTTTTCTTTTTTATTATTGATTATTCTTTCTTCAATTTTGTTTGTTCTTTCTTCGGTTTTCACAAGTATTCATCAGTTTTTTCTTTCTTTCTTTCTTCAACACATGTCTATATTTTTCATACACATTGACATTTTCTGAATAGATGAGGAATATTTTTTAATGCACGCTTATCATTTTGTTAAAAAAACATGTTTAACATTTTTATGACTATATATATTTTGATGTCAACTATTTTTCATACACATGGCACATTTTTCTTATACATCTAAAACATGTACTGCCTCCGTCTTGGTGAATAAATTATTCGCGTAGTTCTAGGTCGACGATTTAACTATCTAAATATGTATTATATATGACAAAATATATATTTAGAAACTATATCCATGTAGAAATCTAGTGATATAGTTTTCATGACATATAACACATATTTAATGCCTCAAATCGATGACCTAGAACTACGCGAATGACTTATTCACCTAGACAGAGATGGTAAAAGTAGTGGATAACCCTTTGTACACGACTTTTCATACACATATATATATATTTAGCATTTTTTAATATATGCTTAACCTTTTTTCAAGTAAGTGCTTAGAATATATTTATTTTCAATACATGTTTTTCAAATATACGTTGACATTTTTCCTTGAAAGATACGAGATATTTTTAAAAACTATGCGTTGTACAATTGTTTTTTAAATGTTGCAAACATTTTTAGAATACATGATTTTTTAAATGCAAAGTAAATTTTATGGTACAAAACATCTTTTACATGTCACTTTTTTTGAAAAAGCGTGATTATTTTTTGAAATATCAAGTATGTAATTTAGAATGGTACGAACATTTTGTAAAAGTTGAGTGAATTTTCTTTACACTGCATGAACAGTTTCTATACGTGCAATGGACACTTTGGAAAAAACAGTTTTTTTTTTCAATATATGTATTTAATATTTTTGAAAATATAAACGAAAGAGAAAACGCCAGAAAAATGTGTGTGACATGAGCGTGCCAAAATCACATGGTGACTGGGCCGGCCAACATAAACTTGATTTCACGTTTTGATGTGAAGGTTCTTGCCTTCTAGTTATGATTTCTCATGTATTGGGAAGATTCTTGTCTACTTTTTTGCTTTCCTTTCTGTCGTTTGCTCTATCTTCTTTCTGTTCTCCATTTCTTTTGTTTTAGGTTTTATTTTCTTAAAAAAAAGGAACTTTAAATGTGTTGTCGTTTTCCTCGATCGACTGCGAGCCGCATGCCATTAAACCCTTTAACAGTCGCTACAAGGGCGACCTCTCGTGCATGCCACGTCGAAAGCATTGGTTGGGCGCCTCCTTCTCCCCCATGTCCTCTGCCTCGAGCGTCTCCTCCTCCCACTCCAGCGCCGCCGCTACCCTCGGCCCCCCCTCTCTCTATCCAGTGGTGTCGCCTCTCCTCCCCTGTACGTGCGCCACCGCCCCTCCGCCTCCTCCTACCTGTCACCGCCTCGCCGCTGCAGCCATCCCCAAGGTGAGAAAGCTATCAAGGCTAGGGTTCACCGGAAAGGAAGGGAAAAAATCCCCATTCCCTCCGGCGTCTCTTACGCCCCGCTGCCCGCCTACTCTTCCTTCCGGAAGTATCGTCTTCATCCTCGACGCAGAAGGATAGCACAGACTGCAGAGATGCCCTGCCGCCATGCTCCTTTTCGCTGATCCCCTTCCACCAGATTGGCTGATGAGGGGAGGTCCAATAGGTCCATGGTGGGGATGGAGCAACGAGGCCGGAGACCCAGGCGACAGATGCCTCATGGGTAGAGGAGAGGTTGACAATACGGACAAGGAGCAACAGTGTCATATGGATCTGCAGGGAGGTATCTTCGAGGGATGGCTGGTGTCAATGTGAGTTTCTGTCAATCCTTCTCTCTCTCTATGCCCATATGTGCAAAGATCGCACCATTTCATAGTGTGTGCATGTTCGATTTCATTCTCACTGTTCCATAAATGGTTTTCTCCTATCATTTTTGTTTACATGATGATAGGTTATGCAATTTTGGAGTTAACAAATCTGCTTAGTTATATGTATATTGGTCAGTCCCTGTCATTGCTGATTGTTTTGAGTCATTAATACTCATATTTGTGCAAACTGAGAATTAGTTTTGTACTGCAGATTTGTGTTGATATGCCCTACATATCGGTTTCATCGTCCAAGCACCTTCTGCAGAAAGAAAGAAAAAGGCAAGTACTCCCGAGGATGGCATGTATTATTCTTTCGGTTAACAAGTTCATGCACGGTTAATTATTAATTCATTCATAATCGGTAATATTGAATGTATTTATAGGCTTTCAACAATTACAGTCAGGGCAGTCTGCTAATTGTATCAGCAACATATACTGCACCGTGGACCACCGGGTCAAGAACTCCAGCTTGGAAAAGTACCTTTATCATGCACTACTCAATGACAGCTACCCAAATGCTAAGAATAACAGGTAATACCTCTCTCTGGCATTGAATTTATTCAGAAGTGTTCAGCTATAATAATTATCGTTGTTTGCTTGCTACACAAATATGATAATGCTCCTTTATTAGTACAAATTTTGGTGCATTCATACATGCATTAGTTGCGGATAGTAGTATACTAAAGCAAATTTTCATACTAACTACGAGGTTCACTGTGACAAGAGATCAAGTATCCACACTCTGCCATTTCGTTTGCTAGATAGATGCACTTGAATGTCTTTCTTCCATGACTCTTAACTATGCCACTCTATCCACTCTGGAACCACACCAAACGGTAATACTTGATGAATATATAGGTTCCTAGGTCTAATATGCCATCTGTTGCTTGACACCGCACCTGTTCTAACTAGCATCACAAAATCCTTCAAGTTCTCATGCAATCTAGAACATCCCTCTTTATACAGATTTACAGAACTCTGATTCACAATATAAAATTGTACTCCCTCCGTTCCTAAATATTTGTCTTTTTAGAGATTTCAAATGGACTACACATACGGATGTATATAGACATATTTTAGAGTGTAGATTCACTCATCTGCAGCCGCCGATAACTCCGACCCTGAGCTCCATCCGTCGCTGCCCCCTACCCCGTCCGCCTGCCCCGGAGTCGCAGCCGTGGATAGCCCCATCAACCGCAACCTTCACCAGCCACACACAAACCTTCCGAAGACAAATTCCAGGTAAGTGCATGGGATCTCCCATTTGATTCATATCTGTGTCTACCTATGTATCTATCTATCTAGAACACCTCTCTTGTGTTGCTTGCGGCTATGTTATGCCTGACGAGTTATCCATGCTATGACAGCTCCATATGCCTGACGAGTTGTACATCATCTATGTATCTACTAAGTTATCTATGACGCTTAACCATCATCAATGTATCTATCTTTCTTATTAGTACTCCAAAACTAAGTCTTGTTTGGTCATCAATTTGTTCTCTGTTGGCATGCAAATTCTGCAACGGTTTTTTGGTCTCCTAATTTAGTCCTAGGAGTGATACAGGTTGTCAAATTTTATGTTGTTGATCTGCTTCAGGTCATGTTTCTCTGTTTCTTGAGTTATAATTGTTTGCAAACCATTTTGTGAGAGTTCCTGATTCTTTTCTTTTCTTAAGGAAGCAAACACATATTGTTTTCTTGAAAAGATTGACAGCTTGGACTTTGAATTTGCCATATGTTAGTCATACTAATTTCTGGACCAGCTTAAAAGTTTTTGTAGGACCATAGCAAAGCATTATAGCAGCAGCCACTTTATTTAAGGATAGATTTTTTTTTGCATCTACTTGTACTAAAGTATCATGGTTTTCTGAATTTAATATGCAAATGTGTTTTGTCAAATACAGTGAGCGACGCATTTGTGGGATAAAAAAATCTCAGTAGCCGTGTCATTCCCGTCCGTTGCACTTTCCATTGGCGGAGGGGGCAAATCTTGATTCAGGCGGCACATCGTGTGTTTGATCTGTTCATTGACATGATCTTATCTCCTCCATCTCTTGGCTTTTATATCAAGGTTCCTATTTGCTGTTGAAATCTCAGAAGAAATTTATGGAAGGTTTGTCTATCATTTCCAATTTATATTCGCAGGTTAGTCTTCCCCAAAACTGACAATTTCTGCAATTATTTTGGGCTGCTTTGGTGGTGAGACTGAAGGCAGTATTCCATTTTCGCCAAGCAAAGCCAGCGCTACCTGTTTCTGAATTGCATCGGGGAGGGGCGAGTGGCAAGATATATTGCCTTAGGAAGCAGAGAACTTCTGTGGCTTTTCCGGAAGGATTTGCTGCATGAGTTGCTTTTATTTACATATAGTTTGTGTGAACAAGTCAGTCTAATAATCCCAATATGGTGACCAATAGCATGCTAATTTCTTGCAGGATCAGCTGAAACAGCAAGGCTTGGGCAAGCAAAAGAAGAGACAGAGAGAGATAGCCGAGCATCATGCCAAACGGAGGCCGATTTCCGAGGAAGCTCACTGAGGTATGTATCGTGCATCTGCGTATTCAATCTGTTTGTTTATAAGATAATAACAGGGCTTTTGATCATTTATATTCTTGGCATTTCCACTTCCAGACCAGCAGTGACTCTGGCGCAAACGTCAAACGCCTTGAGCAAGAGACGAACATAAAGATCGAAAAGCTGAAGCAGCAGGCAACAAACATCTCTCTAGAGGTGATTCAGATGCCTCTGAGGTACGTCACCACTCTGAAGAACTAAGGGTTGATAAGTCAGTGCTGCATATGATGGCAACTTTGTATTATTTGTTTGTACACATAGTGTACTATATTTCTATGTTTTTTTTGGGTGGAATGTATACAGAGTGGTGTTATCTACAACTGCTAATATGTGTAGGAAGCTTCCTTCAGACGCCTCATATTTTGTAATGGAAGTGGTTCCTCTGCTAAGAAATCTTCTGAACTACCATGATGCAAAAATATGCTTGTTGTTTGTATTTGGATACCCTGATTATACCATGATACCATCTATTCTTAGATGTTGATGCTCTGCATCGATTTATTTCAGGTGCTGGAACATGCTCCCGTTTTCCTGACTCGTATAGCAGAATTGTTTGCTTCATCTCCAGAGAAACTGGATCAATTGTGCAACCATGGATAGGTTGCACAAGCTCTTAGCTTAATACTCCCTCCGCCCAACATAAGTGTCTCAACTTTGTACTAACTTTAGTACAAAGTTGTACTAAGCTTAAGACACTTATTTGGGACCGAGGGAGTAGCTGTTAGCAACTAGGCGGGACAAGCATCACTGGGTACATTGTACAACATGCTTCTATTTCACTTTTTATTGCTACTGTATTATTTATCGAAATTTGCTAACTCTGGCTCATATATCCTTGAAGGGAGTAATTCATGTTCTGTCAATATGTGCAAGTGGATCTTCAATGGCAGCTAAAACCCTCCTCCTCCATGGAATTAGTGGCACACTTAAGATATCCTTTCAGGTTCTGGTTTGGTTGCTGGTACAACTGTATCCCCCACTAGGCCAGCTGATTAGGTGATTATTGCTTTATTAAGTTTAGGAATCACTCACCCTAACCAGCGTGTTGATGAATTGACAAGATGACTAGCTCTCTAGATTTTTCACTTTCCTTTACATATTACAAATTCAAATCTGTCGGTCCTAATGTCCTATTGATTAGAAGAAATGATAAAAATTACTGATACACTTCACTGGTGATATTACTTTGTTTTCATGACTAACACAGTTAGAATGCGCAGAGCTACTCTGTTGCTTTCCATTTTGTGCGTGATATTGTAGCATGTTAATTTGGATATCCAAGACACAGATTCTCTCTTTCCTTCTTTGCAATATCTAATTTCGAGTGTGTTGCTTTTCCTTTTTCATTGCCTACTTGGAGTGATATTGTAGCATTTTATTGCATGCCACTGTAGGGAGTAAACTTGCTGTGTGGTACATGAGAGCATGTATATAATGATGGGTAAGATCAAGCTTTTTACCAATTTATACTGATTTAAACTTGTTGATATGGCGATAGGGTGTCCGGTGTACATGATTGTCGATTAAATTTTTATATAAACTTCTTCCAATTTGTTCCACTATGGATATGGACCTTTTTTCTATGAACTCCCTTTTATACCTTGGTCTGTTTTTGTTCGTGGTGCAACTTAAGACCATCCTAACATATTGGCTTATATTGTCATTTTTCTGAAAGACACATGATCAGGTCTTAGGGTATAGCGTTTTCATAATTTCAGATTAGCTATCTCAGTCTCAAAATTTATAGATTGGGTGGATCGTGTGCGGGTACATCAACAAGAAGTTCGGGAATAATTACAGGGCGACGATCCTAGATCCCCCCGCCTCCGACTCGAGCAAGGAGCAGCTGCTGCCCCAACCTCGCACCGCCGACCTCACACCGGCCCAAGCAGGGGTGGCACGCCTCATCCTCATCTTCCTCTCAGCGCAGATAGAGATGGCGGCGGCTGGATCTGGCTAAGTGGCCAGTGAGGATGACGGCTTCACCCCCCCCGCCCCCAGTCAAAGTCAACGGCCACTTCCAATGGGCGTCGCCATGTTCTTCCTCACGCGTCGCCGACCGGCAGTGAGAAAGAGGACATCGTGAGGCTCGAGGAGGTTGCCATCACCAACGGCGAAGAGGACGAGGACCTCCTACTCGATATGTAAGCCGTCGTTACTTCTGTTGACCTGACCCGATCGGATCCTTCTCGTCAGTATCCGTATGGTTTCATGCATGGATTTCACTTTAGTTCATAAAAAAGTGATGTACTAAATTTTAATTTCAACATATATCAGGACAACTCAGCCGTGAACTTTAAAAGAGCAAACAAGGTTCTGGTATTGGAGTCTGAGCTGGTAATTTCTGATTATCTTCACTTGAATGTGTAAAGTTTTGTTTAGTCCATTTTCCTTTTGTTACTTGTGTTTTCACGTCTCTTAACCTGACAAACATTTGACACCTGAAGCCTTCCTATGTAGGTGGGAAAGTGATCCAAGAAATTTATATAGCGTTACCTGAATGCACAAGAGTTGCTGCTAGGACTCCATCAGTACAGGTACGGAACTTGTTAATATGCCATGCTAATTCAACTTAACACATGACACACTGACCAGCCATAGTATTTAATTAGATAATGTGTTGTGCAATGTTTGGCATTCTTGTCTGCAGTTCATGGCAATAATTTCAGTACTTGAGATTCCATAATCCATAGTAGTATTTTGGTCTGCTTAGTTGTCAATTATACAGTTGGAAAAAACAATTGCATATTTATTACTCTTCCCAGGTGTGTCCAGAGATCTAATACCCTTTACTTCTCATACACTTTCTGTATGATGCAGTGCTTTCGGGTTACGGAGAGATATCCCAAGGACTACATCCATCCACATGATGTCGCATAACCAATGAAACTTGCGGATGGTGATGTCTCCGTTATTTCCTGCCTCATTGAAAGAACTGCCAAGAAGGCCACCATCACAACAAATTGGACAGAGTTTCGTCGTGACACCAACGTCAAAGAAGGTGACATTTGCCTTCTACTTCAGATACCAGGCAAGGCATTCCATGTAGGTTTCTACCGGTCTCTCTTAGTCCTGTTACATATGCTTCAACTGTGGCTCTACTTTTGGACGCCGTTGCCTGAGTTTTGAACCATCTTACCGTATCTGTAATGGATCCTATTGTGAACTATTCATCGTATTTGCAATTCATATAAGATATCTATATTTTATTCGCATGCAACTGATGTATTTATGATCCCTCTTTGCTCCTGCATTATTTCTAGTTATGAACTTGCATATACCAATACTTCACATTACTGTACCTTTAGTCTGACAGAATAACATCACTTAGTATAGACGAGAAAGTGGAAAGGGCACCACCTATCTGGCGCCGCAGAGCTTCCGCTCAGGTGGCGCACCAAGGTGCGCCCCAACCACTAGTTACTCAAAAGTGTCGCATGCATGCATGTACTCCGTACGTTGTGTGGAAGGCGAAACACCAAGAGCTAGAGCCTCAGCCTCTCCAGATTCCACACTGTCTGCCTCCCCGGTTCGTCCCCAGTTCTCCATTAATACCTCGCACGCACAGTAGAGCACAATACTACATACAAGACCACCATCGATCAAGCGGAGGCGCCGGATGGAGATGATCCCCACAAACACCAACACCATCACCAAAACGGAGCTGCAACACGATCACGGCGGGAGCACGTCGGCCGCCCCCACGGCGATAGCCGTCGAGGTGGACCCGGATGCTCTCGGCTGCCCCACATTTTTTTTTCGATAAAGGGTGGATTTTATTGATTCAAAATGGAGCATCAAGAAGATACAAACACAATGAGCACACACCCGGTCTCTGCATAGCTAGGATGCACACAACCAACATCAACGCACACACACAAAAACACGCGACAAATAGCAAAGTCATACAAGACCAAAGCTATGCGTGGGCGAGGAAAAAAGAAAAAAGCCCCAAAGCGATCACATCACGATCGGCAAACTATAACAATGACCATATCTGCACCGACAATCTCATGACGCCACGCGGATGACAAGGTTCTTCAACAGCAACGCCTTAAGGAAGGGAGTGACATTCAAGTGTCACCGTCACCGGATCCAGCCACCGAAGGTTGGAATCTAAGTTTTCACTCTGAAGAATCAGTCCGAACATTCCGAACAATGCCTTCAACAAGGTAACAACGTCAAAACATCGCCATTGTCAGGTATACCCAACTCGGGGCAGACCAAGGCTTTCACCCCAGAGCTCAAGACCAGGTGCTCAAGTAGCACCACCATCAAGGTCATTCATGTGTTGTCGCCGCCACTTTTCCACGATCCCAGCAGCTACAAGCGATATGACCGCCGCCACTGCACAACAATTCCTCTGCATCAAGACATCATCCATAGTTTGCATCTCGCCGTCGAAGTGAACCACCATATCTGCAGAGATGAAACTCTAACAGAATCTTTTGAGTTCCCTCGCACCTCCAGTGTTCCAGGTACATTATAACTTCTATTAGCACGTGCTACAAGTTGATTCAACATGCTACAGTAGATCTATGTACCCCTTGTTTGAGTCTGCTCCGCATGGTACGCGCAGTGCGCAGCAGGACATCTGGTCTGTTCGACCTGCCATGGCAACCTCCCGGACAAGAAGAGGTGCGTCTCCTGCTTCATCAAAACGGGCTTCAGCCGTTGCTTCATCCCCACGAGCTACAGCCGCTGCCACGGTGTCGAGCGCATCCTGCAATCCGTCCGTGTGGCCTGCCCATACCGCTGCAGTGCAGCCAAGATGGTCTACCACGAGAGGGAGGAGCATGAGAGGACCTGTCCCGGCAAAGCCGGCGCCATGCAGAAGCAGGGACGTGTCGTGAAGATGGGCCCCTGCGGCGGCGGCGGCGTAGACGTCTGGGAGATGGACGTGCGGGGCGTCGACCGTATCGTGAAGGTCGTCCTCTGGCACTCCGGCGCGGTCGACGCCATCTCAGTGCTATACGAGCGGGACGGCCGGGAGGAGCAGACCAGGCACTGGGGAAAGCCCGAAGGACAGCGCTCAGAGGTACGTGCTCCATTAAATTTTCTCTGATATAAATTGATGCTGTGCTGCTTCTTATATCGATTTCTTTTGGAATTTTGTTTATCTTGTATCTATTTGGAGGTTTGGTGGTGCGGCGATGAAGCTCCCTTGGTTTATGGTTGGCATGTGCAGATCTGCCTGGAGCCGGATGAATACCTCATCGGCGTCAAAGGGAACCTTGGCAATTTTGGTGGTTGCTTCCTCTTGGGAAGGCTTACTTTAATCGGCAACCTGCGCACCTTTGGGCCATATGGAACGCGGGAAGGTCCGCCATTCGATCTTCCCGCAGCTGGCGGCAAGATTGTTGGTTTCCATGGCCGCTCCGGGGGCCTCCTCGACGCTCTGGGCACCTATGTAAAGATGGACGACTAGCCCACACATTACTATCTAGGCCATTGGTCGATATTACTATTTGTACTGCATGAACATGTCAATGTCTACTGTACCTCGTGACCAAACGTATTACGCATGAGCAAATCCATATATTTTTCCTTCTGCATGTTACCATACCAGACACGTGCCTCTTGTGTGTGTGTGTGTGTGGGTGGTTTGGTCGCTTAGTTAAAATTTTGTAAACATATAGGGGCTGGAATTTGGCAGTATCATATTTACCGCTGCTCTAGTTGACAACTATCCAGCTACAAACAAAATTAATGAGGTGTTTGATTACAAGGGACTAGACTTTTTTTAGTCTCAGGGACTCTAGAAAAAATACCTTTCAGTAGAGTCTTCTAGTCCCTAAAGAAAAGTCCCTTCTGTTTGATTACATAGGGATTAAAAGGAATTTTTTCTAGTCTAGTCCTTGTAACCAAACAGGGCCTAAGTAACGTCTATGATTAAATGGAGTACCCATGCAGGCCCTCATAATCCATAGCATGGACGTGCTGCATGCATTGGTCCTTACCCGAGCAAAAAAATGGGAGGAAAGGGGTTTCTACGAGAGAAAATGAGGCAGAGGTGGAAGCGCTCGCTGGCAAACGAGGCAGGGCGGGCATCGAGATGGAAAGTTAATGAACGGCGCCTAAACGTTTTGGAATTATCTGATTTTCGTAAGGTGACTTATTCACCTAGACAGAGGCAGTATAATTTTTCAACTATTTGTAGCAACGGTATTTTTCCATGGATAGAAATCTATGGACCACCCGATTAGTCACGAGCTGTGTATAATTGCATGTCAATGGGTTATCCATCGGTCCGTCTTTTTAGTATTTAAATAACCAAATAAATAGTATTATTGATTACATGAGGGCCGTAAAAAAAATTCATACTGAATTAAAAAAATGTTTGTGAATTCACAAAATGTGAATGTATTTGAATAAATGTCCATGTATCTTAAAAACTATTTGCAAATCGGATAAATGTTCATATATTAAAAAATAGTTAACAAATTCAAAAGGTGTTTCTGGTGAATTCAAAAAAGTTTGTGAATTCTGAAAAATGTTTTTTGAATTCTTAAAAAGTTCATCTATTAAAAAAATGGTCATGAATTAGAAAAAGTTCATGAGTTACAAAAATGTTTGAAAATCCAAAAATGTTGATGCATTCAAAAAATGTTTATAGATTAAAAAACTACTCTTGAATTCAAAATTGTTCTTGTTAAATTCAAAAAACATTAGCATATTCAAAACTTGCTAACATATTCAAAGAATTGTAAATAAATTCATATATTGTTGAGAAATTAAAAAAAATCCAGAATACAAAAATGTTCGCGAACTGAAAATATAAAATGAAATATAAACAAAAATAAAACAAAAAATACCGACTAGAGACGTAGAAATAAAAGTGAGAAATACATGAAAAACCGGCCTACTAGAGGAAAAACAAAAATAAAACAAAAAATACCGATGAGAAAGCTAGAAACAGAAGTGCGAAATAAATGAAAAACCGACCTACTAGAGGAAAAACAAAAATAAAATAGAAAAGAAACCAAAAACCTTGAAAATCAACTGAGAAACAAATTTAGAAACCGGCCTACCAGACAGTGTCAGGCGGAGGCTAGCTCTCCAAAAATAAATTAGCAACCGTGAGCGGGAGCTTGCTTACAGCAGATAGAAGCTAGAGCGCGCGAAAAGAAAATCTGCTGAATTGGGCCAGTGTTGGTGCAATAATTTGCCTCGTTTTGGAGATTGTTTTTGTAAACAATGTGGGACTAAAGTTTTGCACACGGTGTGATAAAGTCTCTGAAGTCATGTGGATTTTGGTACAAACTCCGAAAATAATCTCCTGCGGGGCACTGAGGATTATCACCAAAGATATGCTAGTCGAAAGTGACCCCCTAAAATTGTAGACGCAAAGCATTTGGTTTGGTGCATGTCCGAAGGAGTTAACTGCAGCCGAGAAGTTTGAAGATGGAGAAAAGACGTAGCATTTTCTTTTGTTCTTCTTATTATATTTCTTGAATCATAGGACCACCATATTATTAAAAGGGGTATAGTGTTTGAAACATATGTTTCTCTGATCCTAAACTGAAACCTATGAGAGTTGAGAGATATCCTTTTGTGCTCCGATTAAATATTTGCCGGCAAGAGAGGGAGTTATTCTTCGCCGCGAGAGATTTGATTTGGACGGAGGAGTTACCATTACTTGTGAAAGATCGTGGATGTCGCCTGGGGGGGGGGGGGTGAATAGGCGCTTTAAAATAATTACGGTTTAGGCTTGAACAAATGCGAAATAAACCTAGGGATTAATTTGTCAAGCATAAAACCTAAAACAACTTGGCTCACCTATGTGCACCAAAAACATATGCTAAGTAAGATAAGCAACTACGTGATAGCAAGATATATGGCAAAGAACAATATGGCTATCACAAAGTAAAGTGCACAAGTAAAGGGCTCGTGTAGCGACCCGACCTCAGACGGTCAAGTCTCGTGCTTCAGTGTCATCCCTGGATCGGTAATGCCGACACACACAATACTCGAAGAATTTATAATAGAGTAGCAATCACACACTTATTATATCGAATGTCTCAAAAGAGAACTTATTATAATAAATATGACTTAAGGCCATCCAATTAAGATAACAGCGGAAGGCTTGGAAGATAAAGTGAGTCCATCAAGTCCAACGGCATAGCCGAGTGCAAGACAAACGACCTACGACATCTTACTCGTCGTTTGAAAAGTCTGTAACATGATACGTTGCAGCCCGAAACGGGTCAGCACATGAAATATGCTGGCAAAGTAACACAAGAGATTAATGAACAGATAAATGCTATCACTACATGCATATATGGCTGGTGGAGACTCTATGATTATATTGTTTTGCGAAAAGCCAATTTTTCCCTATAACAAAGGAATATATTTTAGTTGAAACATCATTGAGAAGGTTCCTTCAACTCAGTCCCAATTAAAATAGTCATTAACATCCCAACAAAATTAATTTAGAGTGATGAGATCAAATCAATAATTCAAGTACCAAATACTCAAGATGTCCATAACCGGGACACGGCTAACCATGATTAGTTTATACACTCTACAGAGGTTTGCGCACTTTTCCCCACAAGAATTGATCTCCTCCGTTGGATTTCTCGCACTACAGGGTGTTTGAGAAATGGATGACCGAGACACAGTCTTTCAGAAGCATTAACTCTTTACTCTGGGTGGACCGTTACACCTACTTTGCCCTACATCTGCTAGCCCACCACTGAAAGAGGTCACACAACATACTTAACTATGCCAGAGCCCATAATGGCTTGTGGCTGCACACTGAAGTTTCTAGCATGAATAATCTTATGATCCATTTGAGCCTGGGTGGCAGACCGTAGGATGATCACACGGGTACTCCGAGATATCCTAGGACAACACTGGATTCTTCAGGTGCCCACAAGCAATCCACCCACATGTGTATTAAAGTTGCCACCTTAAGTTGAACCATTAATTAACAACTCACATCTGTCATGGAAACACTCAAACCCAAACCACGTCTACGAGCATAGCATAGCAGTATAAGCATAACGTAGAAGTAACTCCCAAGGGTTTGTTAATAAAACAAGTAATAGGTTCTACCTCATCATCTACTTCCCAAACCCACATGTTAAGAGATCCTACTCATGCAATGTGTGAGGGTTGAAACTAATGCATAAAAACTGGGTGATAAAGGGATATGATCAAAGTGTTACTTGCCTCGCTGACGATCTGCAAAACCTAGAGACTCGTAGTAGCACGCTTCGCACTCCGGGTGTTCTATCACAAACAAACAATAGCATACATAAGCAATAAAGCAAATATGGACGGGGAAAACTCAAATAAGAATATGTAACTAGAAAGTTCATCTGAAGAACTCCGGTTTGCAAAATCAAACAGAGCAACGAAACTCAAACCACAAAAGAAACAAGATCCAATTACTAATCTAGACTCAAGTCAAATTTTACAGTACCAAAATATTGCTCAAGTTGGTTAAACGAAAATAGGGCTTCGAGACGAAGATCTAGGCGCTTGTTTCACCTGATTCGGATAAACGAGCGAAAAGATATACTAGATCGAACATTAGGGCAGAAATCACGATCGAAAATAATCACGGAAAAACCCTGGAAAAGAAAACTGACGAACAGGCTAACGAACGAATGTTCGTTGTCTGCAGCTAACTGATGAACATCGTTCGTTCAAACGAACATACGGATGAACGTCCGTGATTTAACTAAACCGAGAAAAACCGAAAAGAAACCAATCTAAGAAAACGAACTAGGGTTTCGAAAAAACGAACGGCTTTCTTGCAAAAACGGGCGGCGGCGGCTACCTCGGCGAGGTCGGCGGCGTGCGGCGGCGGCGGGAAGGTGGAACAGCGGCGCGGCGCTGCGCCGGCGGCGGAGGAGGGCGGCACGGCGGCGGCAAGGTGCGG
>NC_057800.1:129051189-129069892 GCF_018294505.1 Triticum aestivum | reverse complement strand
GGCGACGGCGACAAGGCGCGGCGGCGGCGGCTTAGGGTTTCGGGCAGTGCTCGGCGGCTTGGGCTGGCCTCGGGGTCGCGGGCTCGGCTTATAAGGCCGTCCGGGTCAAGTGTCCAGGTCGGACACGGCCCAGTAAGTCAGTTACCTTTTTTTTTAAATAAATCCTGACACAGAAAAACAAATAAAAGAAATACTAAACGGACTCCAAAAATCCTGAAATAAATTTTAATGGCTCTCTAATAATATTGCGGACAACGTGAACATTTATTTAGACCTCTAATGAAATTTTGAAAAACACATTTTTTTCCTACTTCAAATAAAATTGCGATAAAATCCAAATTAAAATCTTATTTGATTTTAATATTTTTCCTGTAATATTTCATTTATTTTGGAGAAGTCATATTATCTCCTCTCATATATTTTAATATGAAATATTTTTCGGAGGGAAAATAATTAAAACCAAATGATCCTCTTTTCAAAATTTGAGAAAAACTCAAATATGAAAATAACGAAATTCCCAACTCTCTCCGCGGGTCCTTGAGTTGCTTAAAATTTCGAGGATCACAAAGCAAAAATGCAATAAAATATGATATGCATGAATGACCTATGTATAACATTTCAAATTGAAAATTTGGGATGTTACAACTCGGGTAAGAGATAACCGAGGCACGCGGAGACGACAATGTTGTTGGGGAACGTAGCATGCAATGTCAAAAAATTTCCTACGATCACGCAAGATCTATCTAGGAGATGCATAGCAACGAGAGGGGGAGAGTGTGTCCACGTACCCTTGTAGACCGGAAGCGGAAGCGTTAGGTTAACGCGGTTGATGTAGTCGAACGTCTTCACGATCCAACCGATCTAGTACCGAACGTATGGCACCTCCGAGTTCAGCACATGTTCAGCTTGATGACGTCCCTCGAACTCTTGATCCACCAGAGGGTCGAGGGAGAGTTTCGTCAGCACGACAGCGTGGTGACGGTGATGGTGATGTGATCCGCGCAGGGCTTCGCCTAAGCACTACGACGCTATGACTGGAGGAGTAAACTATGGAGGCGGGCACCGCACACGGCTAAGAGAATAACTATTGTGCTTTGGTGTGCCCCCTGCCCTCGTATATAAAGGAGGAGGGGAGGAGGTGGCCGGCCTAGAGGGGCGCGCCATGGGGGGAGTCCTACTAGGACCTAGTCCTAGTAGGATTCCCCTTTCCTTTTCCGGAGTGGGAAAGGGGGAAAGGGAGAGGGAGTAGGAGAGGGAAAGGGGGGCGCCCCTCCCCTAGTCCAATTCTGACTCCCATGGGCGGCACCCCTTGTGGGCTGTCCCCTCTCTCTCCCGTGGCCCATGAGGCCCATGACTTCCCCGGGGGGCTCCGGTAACCCTTCGGTACTCCGGAAAAATACCCGAACCGTTTGAAACCATTTCGGAGTCCGAATACCATCTTCCAATATATCAATCTTTACCTCTTGACCATTTCGAGACTCCTTGTAATGTCCGTGATCTCATCTGGGACTCCAAACAAACTTTGGTCACCAAAACACATAACTCATAATACAAATCGTCATCGAACGTTAAGCGTGCGGACCCTACAGGTTCGAGAACTATGTAGACATGACCGAGACACATCTGCAGTCAATAACCAATAGCGGAACCTGGATGCTCATATTGCCTCCTACATATTCTACAAAGATCTTTATCGGTCAAACCGCAACGACAACATACGTTATTCCCTTTGTCATCGGTATGTTACTTGCCCGAGATTCGATCGTCGGTATCTTCATACCTAGTTCAATCTCGTTACCGGCGAGTCTCTTTACTCGTTCCGTAATGCATCATCCCATAACTAACTCATTAGTCACATTGCTTGCAAGGCTTATAGTGATGTGCATCACCGAGAGGGCCCAGAGATACCTCTCTGATACTTGGAGTGACAAATCCTAATCTTGATCTATGCCAACCCAACAAACACCTTTGGAGACACCTGTAGAGCATCTTTATAATCACTCAGTTACATTGTGACGTTTGATAGCACACAAGGTGTTCCTCCGGTATTCGGGAGTTGCATAATCTCATAGTCAGAGGAATATGTATAAGTCATGAAGAAAGCAATAACAATAAAACTTAACGATCATTATGCTAAGCTAACGGATGGGTCATATCCATCACATCATTCTCTAATGATGTGATCCCGTTCATCAAATGACAACACATGTCTATGGTGAGGAAACTTAACTACCTTTGATTAACGAGCTAGTCAAGTAGAGGCATACTAGGGACACTCTATTTTGTCTATGTATTCGCACATGTACTAAGTTTCTGGTTAATACAATTCTAGCATGAATAATGAACATTTATCATGATATAAGGAAATATAAATAACAACTTTATCATTGCCTCTAGGGCATATTTCCTTCAAATGTATCCCGAAGTTCACACCCTTGCGGATGCTAATCTCTGTTTGGAGCGGTGTGGAGGCACAATGCTCCCCAAGAAGCCACTAGGGCCACCGTAATCTCCTCACGCCCTCACACAATGCAAGATGACGTGATTCCACTAAGGGACCCTTGAGGGCGGTCACCGAACCCGTACAAATGGAAACCCTTGGGGGCGGTCACCGAACCTGTACACTTTGGCAACTCTTGGGGGCGGTCACTAGTACCCGTGAAATTGCTCGGGGCGATCTCCACAACCTAGTTGATACCCCGACGCCTGCCCGGAGCTTTACACCATAATGATTGAGCTCCGAACACCACCAACCGTCTAGGGCGCCCAAGCACCCAAGAGAAACAAGCTCAAGGGTACCAAGCACCCAAGAGTAATAAGCTTCTCAACTTGTAACTTACACGTATCACCGTGGAGAACTCAAATCGATGCACCAAATGCAATGGCAAGGGCACACGGAGTGCCCAAGTCCTTCTCTCCCAAATACCACCAAAGCAACTAATGTCAGGGAGGAAAATGAGAGGAAGAACAAGAAGGAGAACACCAAGAACTCCAAGATCTAGATCCAAGGGGTTCCCCTCACATAGAGGAGAAAGTGATTGGTGGAAATGTGGATCTAGATCTCCTCTCTCTCCCCCCCCAAACTAGCAAGAATCCATGGAGGGATTGAGAGATAGCAAGCTCGAAGAAGGTCAACAATGGGGGAAGAACACGAGCTCAAAGGATAAGGTTCATAGGGAAAAAATACCCCATTTTATAGGTGGGTAAAAATCCAACCGTTATGCTCACAGCCCGCACAGAGCGGTACTACCGCTCGACCTTACGGTACTACCGCGAGGGTTAGCGATAGTACTGCTTGCGAGCAGTACTAAAAAATACATCCATGCCTACCACCGCAGGACTTAAGACGAGTTTTTGGTCTGGAGCAGAAGTAGCCACGGAAGTAGCTGCGGTAGACCGCTCCCAAGAGCGGTAGTAAAAAATTACATCCCCTCCAAGCGGTAGTACCGCTCCCAAACCGACACAACTTCTGCAAACGGACTCTGGATTCAACGAAACCAAGTATGTTGGAAAGCTAGCGACAAGGGCTAACACAATATTGATAGAAATAACAATAAGAAGGAAGTTAGAAAGGGCCCATAAGAAAATGGTGAGAACCCTTCCTCGAATAAGACTGGTAAAACCTCCAACACCGAAAACGCAATAGAAGAAGCATGTGAACTCCGTTTCTGATGAACTCGAGCTTGTCAAGAAGATGACCATAAGCTCCAAATCTCACAAGGATAAAACCAAACAAGAAACAAGAAAGATGATGCAAGCATGCAATGGTTTGAGCTCTCTACGAATGATACGATCAAGCTACTCACTTGAGAGCTCCCCTTGATAGTACGACAATCGATCCTATAACTCGGTCTCCAAACTACCACCATGAGACCGGTAAAATAGAGAACCTATCAAGGGCAAACCTTTGCCTTGCACGAAGTCCACTTGATCTAGATGATGATGATCTTGACTCCCTCAAGTTGGACCACCTTTCGTGATTGAGTTGGCTCGATGAAGGCTAGTTGATTGCCCCCCCATACTCCACTATAGTTGATTCACTCTTCGGCACACCTTCACAAGTCCATGGTCATCATAATGGACGGCAAGCTACAAGCATGATTTCTTTGTGATGCTCCACTTGAACTTGCACAACACAACCTTGATTTGATGTCATCCTCCATGGGTTGTATGTGATCTTCCTCTTGACGCAAGCCCATGTAAGCAAACCTAACCCCACATAGAACTCTCACAAAGACCATGGGTTAGTACACAAAGCGCAATGGACAATGCTTACCAAACCGTGAGATCACTTGATCCCACTCGGTGTATCTTCTATGCTTTGTGTGATGATCAACTTGAATCACTCTCTGTACTTAGTCTTGATCAACCTTGACTCTTTCCAACTCTCTTCATTTGGATGATGTCTTGAAGGTAAACATGAATGATCACACAATCTTCTTCTTCAAGACATGCTTGCTATAAGCTCAACTCTCACATGACCAATCTTTGGATAATTCCTTAATAGCACCTTGGTCATAACATAAATTCCTTGAAACCAACACATGGACTTCAAGAAATTCCTATGGACAAATCCTTCAAATATTACTCAATGCAACCATTAGTCCATAGAGAATGTCATCAATTACCAAAACCACACATGGGGGCACCGCATGTCCTTTCAACTTGTTCCTTGATACGTCTCCAACGTATCTATAATTTTTCATTGTTCCATGCTGTTATATTATCTATATTGGGTGTTTTATAATCATTTTATATCATTTTTGGTACTAACCTATTGACATATTGCCAAGTGCCAGTTGCTGTTTTTTTCCATGTTTTTTACATCGCAGAAAATCAATATCAAACGGAGTCCAAATGCCACGAAACTTTACGGAGATTTTTTATGGACCAGAAGGAACATAATGGGCCCTGGCTGCGCCTCGGGGGGTGCTCCAAGGAGAGCACAACCCACTAAGGCACGCCAGGAGGCCCAGGTGCGCCCTGGTGGGTTGTGCCAACCTTGGGTGCCCCCTGGGCCGCCTCTTTGCTCAATAAATACCCTAATATTCCAGAAACCCTAGGGGAGTCGACGAAATATTCATCTAGATGCCACAGAGTCCATAACCACCAGATCCAATCTAGACACCATCTCGGATGGGGTTCAACACCTCCATTGGTGCCTCTCTGTTGATGCGTGAGTAGTTCTTTGTAGACCTTCGGGTCCGTAGTTAGTAGCTAGATGGCTTCCTCTCTCTCTCTCTCTCTCTCTTGATTCTCAATACAATGGTCTCTTGGAGATCCATATGATGTAACTCTTTTGCCGGTGTGTTTGTTGGGATCGATGAACTTTGAGTTTATGATCAGATCTATCTTTTTATATCCATGACAGTATTTGAGTTTCTTTGATCTCTTTTATGCATAATGTCTTATAGCCTCATATTTGTTCTCCGATATTTGGGTTTTGTTTGGTCAACTTGATCTATTTATCTTGCAATGGGAAGAGGTGCTTTGTAGGGGGTTCGATCTTACAGTGCTTGATCCCAGTGACAGAAAGAGAACCAACACTTATGTATCGTTGCTACTAAGGATAAAACGATGGGGGTCTATCTCTACATATATAGATCTTGTCTACATCATGTCATCGTTCTTATTGCATTACTCCATTTCTCCATGAACTTAATACACTAGATGCATGCTGGTAGCGGTCGATGTGTGGAGTAATAGTAGTAGATGCAGGCATAAGTTGGTCTACTAATCTTGGACGTGATGCCTATGTAATGATCATTGCTTGGATATCATCATGAGTATTTGAAGTTTTATCAATTGCCCAACAGTAATTTGTTCACCCACCCTTTGCTATTTTTCTAGAGAGAAGCCACTAGTGAAACCTACGGCCCCCGGGTCTCTTTCTCATATTATTTGCCTCTATGATCTACTTTTCCTTTGCATGTATTTTCAGATCTATTAAACCCAAAACCCAAAAATACCTTGCTACAATTTATCCTTATTTATTTTATTTGGCATTCGATCTATCAATCTACTACAAATTTACCTCACGCCCGTTTGCCTATCTTGAGGCACCGTACCCCGGAAGGGATTGACAACCCCTTTAACACGTCGGGTTGCGAGAAGTTGTTATTTGTGTGCAGGTGCTGTTTACGTTGTGTTGCTTGGTTCTCATACTGGTTCGATAACCTTGGTTTCACATCTGAGGGAAATACCTACCTGTAGGGATCGAGAAGAGGTGTCTAGAGGGGGGGGGGTGATTAGACCCTCAACAAAGAAAAGTAGCAGTTTTTAATTTCTTTAAGTTAAGGTGGAGTTTTAGCACATGTTTAAACATTCACAATACATTTCAAGCAAGCATGTCAAGAGTATATGAGCAGCGGAAAGTAAAGCATGCAACTTGCAAGAAAGTAAAGGGATGTGATTGGAGTGTGCAAACGCAATTGGAGACACGGGGATTTTTGGCGTGGTTCCGATAGGTGGTGCTATTGTACATCCACGTTGATGGAGACTTTAACCCACGAAGGGTAACGGTTGCACGAGTCCACGGAGGGCTCCACCCACGAAGGGTCCACAAAGAAGCAACCTTGTCTATCCCACCATGGCCCACTTGGGTAGATCTTCATGAAGTAGGCGATCTCCTTGCCCTTACAAACTCCTTGGTTCAACTCCACAATCTTGTCGGAGGCTCCCAAGTGAGACCTAACCAATATAGGAGACACCACTCTCCAAAAGGTAATATATGGTGTGTTGATGATGAACTCCTTGCTCTTGTGCTTCAAATGATAGTCTCCCCAACACTCAACTCGCTCTCACAGATTTGGATTTGGTGGAAAGATGATTTGAGTGAAAAGCAACTTGGGGAAGGCTAGAGATCAAGATTCTTATGGTTGGATTGGAATATATTGGTCTCAACACATGAGTAGGTGGTTCTCTCACAGAAAGTGTATGCTAGAAGTGTATACACGTTCTGATGGCTCTCTCCACGAATGAAGAGTGGGTGGAGGGGTATAAATAGCCTCCACACAAAATCTAACCGTTACACACAATTTACCAAACTTGGTGGGACCGAATCATGAAACTCGGTCAGACTGATTTAGTTCAAAATGTGAACGTTAGGATTTTTGGTGGGACCGATATGATCAACTCGGTGGGACCGATGTGCTAGGGTTAGGGTAAAACCTAAACTCGGTTTGACCGATTACACAAACTCGGTGGGACCGATTTTGGTAATAAGCAAAACAGAGAGTTGGTCAAGCAAACTCGGTGGGACCGATTGCATATCTCGGTGAGACCGAAATTATTGCAACAGGTAACAGAGAGTTTGCAAGCCCATCTCGGTGAGACCGAGATCCCATCGGTGAGACCAAACTTATTAGGGTTTCTGGCAGTGCCTATGTAAAATGAAGTCGGTGGCGCCGGATAGATTAAATCGGTGTGGCCGAGTTTGACTTTTGGTTTGGGACATATGTGGAACTGAGAAAGTGGTTGAGGGCTTTGGAGCATATCTCTAAGCACTTTGAGGAAGCAAGCCATTAAGCAACACCTCATCCCCTTTTAATAGGGTTGGCTTTTCCTATGGACTCAATGTGATCTTGGATCACTAAAATGAAAATTTAGAGTCTTGAGCTTTTGAGCTTTTGCCAACCTTCTGTCCTTAGCATTTGGAAGGGGTTCCACATCCTCTTGTCCAAGCCACTCCACTGTTGAACTTATCTGAAATATACTAGATAGAAGTATTAGTCCAACAAGAGATATGTTGACATTAATTACCAAAATCACCCAGGGAGCACTTGTGCTTTCAATATCCCCCTTTTTAGTAATTGATGACAACATACATCAAAGCTTTAGATAAAGATATAAAGATTAGCAAGTAAAGCTTTGGAAGAACATGTAACATGCATAGGCTCCCCCTACATGCATGTATGCATCCATGTAAATATGGAATATGAGAGCATGTGAATGCATAAGCATGACACAGCAAGTAATGAGTTGCATGTATCTTGGCTATATGCATCCGAGCAAATGGTGTAGATACTGGAAATATACCTTCATGTTCATGAGTCCTTCTTGCAAACAATATGTACATTAGCAAGAGATCATCATGCACATGAGTGTGATGCATATACTTACCTTGTGGTCTTGAGCTGGCTTTGAAAGAGATGAACCTGAGTAAACAAGGTTAGATAACACATAAACATCTAATAAATAGAGCAAGCAGTAAACCACAAGAGTACCAAGATTGGGATGACATGTAGAGAGTGAGTACTGGGTACTCCTATTAGATATAGACATGTCCCCAAAGATAAAGATATGCAATGAATTCAATATTTCCATCCCTTAGATGTCTTTCTCCCTCTGAATCTTATATTGGATAACGGGAGAATATAGGGAAAAGAAAATCAGAGCAAAACAAATCAGAGCACAAAAAAACATAACACAAACTAACATGTCTTTCCCCTCTTAAAGACAGGTGACTTTTCTCCTCTTGAATACCAAGCATCTGGGGCTCTTTGATGTGATTAAGCACTCTCCCCCTTTGAAGTATTCTCCCCCTTTTGAAGTGATGAAGCTTTGATGTGATCTCTCTCCCCCTTTGACATCAATTTCCAAGAAAGGTCTTCTGGAGTTTGAGTCGAATAGGTTTGGTCCTTGAGTCACATAACAAAGAAGCATATAGAATATGATGCAGATAGAGTACAAGAATCATTGATTGGAGCTGGAACAAATATGTAGGATGCAAATGACAAAGTGTCTTCTCAGCATTGAAATCGGTAACACTGAGTTGTTTTCTTCGGTGGCATCGAGATGGTTCGGTTTAGCCGAAAGAAACAAATCAGTGTGTCCGAGTTCAACATAGAGAGAACATTTGTCATCTCAGCTCACTAGGCAGATAAGATCTCACAAAGATTTGCAAGGAATTAACTAAAGTATTTGCAATGAGTTGGATGCAGGGAATGCATAACAAAGAACATAAAGAAATCTAGATGAAGTGAAAGGGAAACATGCTAGGAACAAATGCAAGAACACAAATAAACACTAGAGAACTTCATCTAGAATTGGTCGGCGACAAAGTCACCTATGTTAGAGTATATTGACCGAGGAGCCAAGTGAGAACACTTGATCGTAGGTCATACTCATCGTTTAAGCTCAAAATGGGGTTACCATTTTTCATTTAAGCATCTTGATGTATTGACATCTTGTTGGGCTGCTTTGACCCATGACTTGGGGTAAAGCTTCTTTAAGATGGAATAACATACCTTGGGTGGTGGTGTTGATCTTGATCATGTAGTTGAACTTGTGTGGGATGCTCAAGGTTGATGTAGCTCATCAATGAGTTGGGAGCACCACTTGCAGTTTTGAGTTCATCTACCTACATGGGTTAGTCTTGCAAGGAAGAGCACTTGTGTATCCAAAGTGACAATCATGAAAATTGATACCAAATGAAATTTGATATATAGGATTTGTCAAAGGATATGTTTAAAGGGATTCCTGCTTCCTTGTCTGCAACCACCATATTGTAGAGACTTGATGATGTAGAGATTGCTCAAGATGTGAGTGATTCGCAATCTCATAGATTTAGATTCATCCAAGTACCTACATGGTTAGATAGCATGCAAGGGTACAAGTATATCCAAGACATATGATCATCATCATAAGAGAAATATCAAGGATTAGTCAAAGGCTCATGCCTTGCATGTATCCAAATGGAGTTTCTAATCCAAGTTTGAGGCATCAATGATGTTCAATTCACCTCTCAAACGGCAAAATACTTTCTCATCAAGCGGTTTGGTGAATATATCCGCCAATTGCTTATCGGTACGAACATGCTTAAGATCAATGTCGCCTTTAGCAACATGATCTCGAATGAAATGATGACGAACCTCAATATGCTTAGTTCAAGAATGTTGCACGGTATTGTGAGCAATCTTAATAGCACTTTCATTGTCAAAAAGCAATGGAACATGTTTCACATAGATCCCATAATCTTTAAGAGTTTGGGTCATCCAAAGTAATTGAGCACAGCATGAACCGGCGGCAATGTATTCCGCTTCGGCGATGGATAAGGATACCGAGTTTTGTTTCTTGGAGGACCAAGACACAAGAGATCTACCAAGAAATTGACAAGTACCAGAAGTGAACTTTCTATTAACCTTGTCACCGGCATAGCCCGAGTCGGAATATCCAACAAGATCAAAAGAGGAACTCTTAGGATACCAAATGCCAAAATTTGGTTTATGAATTAAGTATCTCACTATCCTTTTCACAACCTTAAGATGACATTCTTTGGGGGCCGCTTGATATCATGCACACATGCACACACTTAGCATAATATCGGGACGAGAGACACATAGATATAACAATGAACCAATCATAGAGCGATAAACCTTTTGGTCAACAAGTTCGCCATCCTTAGTCAAGTCAAGATGTCCACTAGTAGGCATGGGTGTATTCATACCTTTGCATTCTTGCATGTTGAACTTCTTGAATAAGTCCTTGGTATACTTTGTTTGGGAAACAAAGGTACCCTCCTTAGTTTGCTTGATTTGCAACCCAAGAAAGAACTCGAGTTCACTCATCATAGACATGTCAAACTTCTCCGACATTAGCTTTCCAAACTTTTCACTAAAATGAGGGTCAGTCGAACCAAATATGATATCATCGACATAAATTTGGCACACAAATAATTATCCATTAACCCTTTTAGTAAAAAGAGTAGAATCTATCTTTCCAATCTCAAAGCCTTTTTCAATAAGGAACTTGGTCAAGAATTTATACCACGCTCTAGGAGCTTGTTTAAGACCATAAAGAGCTTTGTGAAGTTTGTAAACATGGTTGAGTTTCTTAGGATTAACAAAGCCGGGAGGTTGTTTAACATAAACTTCCTACTCAATTTTTCCATTTAGAAAAGCACTTTTAATGTGCATTTGGTATAAGGTAATATCATGTTTTCTTACTGTTATTTATAAAGTTTTTATCCATAATAATGCTTTTTGGAGTAATTCTAATGCCTTTTCTCTCATAATTTGCAAGGAACACATCAAGAGGGAGAATTCCTGCAGCTGGAAATCTGGTCCTGGAAAAGCTACGTCATGCCACCTATTCTGCACAACTCCAAATGAGCTGAAACTTCACGGAGATTTTTATGGCTTATTTAAGAAATACTGGAGCCTATAAACACGAGAGGAGGGCCACCAGGTGGGCAAAACCCACCTGGGCGCGACACGCCCCCCAGGTGCGCCCTGGTGGGTTGTGGCCTCCTCGGGGTTAGCAAAAAAGAGAAAAAGGAAAAAAATCAGTGTCATTATGATATCGGGAAATACTTGCTCCAATTCATGATTGAAAGAAATGTTCTATATATATCAACAGATAGGGGAGTAACAAAAGAAGATCCAGTGCTGGTTCTTAAGAAAGGTCAAGGGTATATAGAGAATTCTTGTTATGTTATGTGCAATTTGAACATAAATCTGCTCCCTATCAAACTCAATCTTTCCCATTTCCAAAAAGATCCCTTGTTCGATCTGGTTTAGTATCAAGGTTCTTCTTTTTCTGTTTCTATATATATGGGTCCGTGCAACATTTCCACGATATCGTTATGATCAATTAATGGGACTTGGCCAGAAAGTGTTCTTGCCTCTATCATTAGCTCGGGTAGTCCTCGTTTCAGGTGTTTCAGTCACCTTTCGATGGCTCCCTTAATGTATGTGCCAGGAAGTTTCTTCTGAAGGGGGATACTCCCCGAAAATGCCCCGCCCCTTGTTCGTTTGCTCACAATTTAGAAAGCCGACATATTTTCCTCTTACTAGAAATTTCATTGTGGTCGGTAACGTTGGTGAATTAACAGAAACTGAAAGAGACGGATTCGAACCCTCGGTAAACAAAAGCCTACATAGCAGTTCCAATGCTACACCTTGAACCCCCACCTCCGGTGCCCATCTTCTGGTATATAAGTCATTTTGACCTAGAAAAAAGGGACATTTACATCTATGCCCTTAACTCGAACCCACTACTCAGTTTTGCCCCTAATTTTTAGGTATGCTCAGTTTTGCCCCTCTGCCGTTAGTTTCACTTATAGAAATGCCCTTCTCTCCCGTTACCGTCCGGTCAAAGGTCTTTGACCGTCCTGAAAAAATAGCAAACAAAATCACAAAAAAATGAAAATTTGTGGGATTGAAGATACTCATGTCTGCAAGGTGTGTACAAATTGGCATGCCGTTTGGACACACTGGGAGCTCGTGGCAAAGGAAAACATAAATTTTGTATGCATGTGACCAGTAAATTCAAAAAATAGAAAACAAATAAAAAATATGAAATTTTGTGGGACTAAATATACTCAGGTGCGCAAGATGTGTGCACAATTTTGTTGTGTTTGGACATCGTAGGAGCTTGTGGAGAGAAAAACAAATTTTAGCTAAAAAAACTTTGAAAAAAATGCACTATTTTGTTTTTTCTCTAGAGCGCCTCGTACATCATTTGATCACCAAAACTTGCAAGCACCTTGTGCACTCAAAAATCCAAATTGTTTTGCTATTTTTTTTCAAATTTACTGTTCATAGGTTTAAATTATTTTTGTTTTCCTTTGCCACGAGCTCCAGGAGTGTCCAACTAACACAAAAAATTGCACGCGCCTTGTGGACATGACTATCTTCGATCCCACAAAATTTCAGATTTTTTTGCTATTTTTTTCTAAATGGTCAAAGTACTTTGACCGGATGGTAACGACGCAAAAGGGCATTTCTATAAGTGACATTAACGGCGGAGGGGTAAAACTGAGCATACCTGAAAATTAGGGGCAAAACTGAGTAGTGGGTTCGAGTTAGGGGCACAACTCGAATTGGCCCTAGAAAAAATAAGGGGGAGACTTTCGGGACGAAGCGCCGCCGCCTCGAGGCGGAACTTGGGCAGGAGCACTTTTGCCCTCCGATGGAGCGATTCCGCCAGGGGAACTTCCCCGGAGGGGGAAATCATCGTCATCATCATCGCCAACAACTCTCCTATCTTGGTGAGGGAAATCCCCATCAACATCTTCAACAACACCATCTCCTCTCAAATCCTAGTTCATCTCTTGTGTTCATTCTTGTTACCGGAACTATAGATTGGTGCTTGTGGGTGACTAGTAGTGTTGATTACATCTTGTAGTTGATTACTATATGGTTTATTTGGTGGAAGATTATATGTTCAGATCCATTATGCTATTTAATACTCCTCTAATCATGAACATGTTTATCATTTGTGAGTAGTTACTTTTGTTCTTGAGGTCACGGGAGAAATCATGTTGCGAGTAATCATGAGAACTAGATATGTGTTCAATATTTTGATAGTATGTATGTTGTTATCCCCTTAGTGGTGTTATGTGAACACCGACTACATGACACTTCACCATATTTTGGCATAAGGGAATGCATTGTGGAGTAGCAATTAGATGGTGGGTTGCGAGAGTGACAGAAGCTTAAACCCCAGTTTATGCGCTATTTCGTAAGGGACCGATTGGATCCAAAAGTTTAATGCTATGGTTAGAATTTATTCTTAATACTTTTCTCGTAGTTGTGGATGCTTGCGGGAGCGTTAATCATAAGTACGAGGTTTGTTCAAGTAAGAACATCACCTAAGCACTGGTCCACCCACATATCAAATTATCAAAGTAGCGAACACAAATCAAACCAACATGATGAAAGTGACTAGATGAAATTCCCGTGTACCATCAAGAACGCTTTGCTTATCATAAGAGACCGTTTTGGCCTGTCCTTTGCCTTAAAAGGATTGGGCTACCTTGCTGCACTTTTTTTTACTACTAATGTTACTTGCTCGTTACAAATTATCTTGCTATCAAACGACTCCGTTACTTACAATTTCAACACTTGCAGATATTACCTTACTGAAAACTACTTGTCATTTCCTTCTGCTCCTCGTTTGGTTCAAAACTCTTACTTATCAAAAAGTGCTACAATTGATCCCCTATACTTGTGGGTCATCAAGGCTATTTTCTGGCACCGTTGCCGAGGAGTGAAGCGCCTTTGGTAAGTGGAATTTGGTAAGGAAGCATTTATATAGTGTGCTGAAATTTATTGTCACTTGTTACTATGGAAAACAATCCGTTGAGGGGTTTGTTTGGGGTATATTCACCTCGTCCGGAACCACAATTAGCTACCCCTCAACCTACCGCACCTATTGAAAATATTGAATATGAAATTCCTTCGGTTATGATAGAACAACTGCTAGCTAATCCTTATGTAGGAGATGGAACCGAACATCCTGATATGCACTTGATATATGTGGAACAAATTTGTGGATTGTTTTAGCTTACAGGTTTACCCAGGGATGAAGTGATGAAAAAGGTTTTCACTTTATCTTTGAAGGTAAAAGCATTGGCATGATATAGGCTATATGATGATATTGGATCATGGAATTGGAATCGTTTGAAATTGGAGTTCCACCAAAAAAAATTATCCTATGCATCTAGTTCATCATGATCGGAATTATATATATAATTTTTGGCCTCGTGAAGGAGAAAGTATCACTCTAGCTTGGGGGAGGCTTAAGTTAATGTTATATTCATGCCCCAATCATGAGCTCTCAAGAGAAATTATTATCCAGAATTTTTATGCTCGGCTTTCTTGCAATGATCAAACCATGCTTGATACTTCTTGTGCTGGTTCATTTATGAAGAAGACTATTGAATTCCAGTGGGATCTTTTGGAAAGAATTAAACGCAACTCTGAAGATTGGGAACTCGATGAAGGTAAAGAGTCAGGCATTAAACTTAAGTATGATTGTGTTAAATCTTTATGGATACTGATGCTTTTCAAAAGTTTAGCACTAAATATGGACTTGACTCTGAGATAGTAGCCTACTTTTGTGAATCATTTGCTACTCATGTTGAACTCCCTAAGGAGAAGTGGTTTAAATATCACCCACCTATTAAATAAGAAATTAAAGAACCAGTACCAGTTAAAGAAGAAACTATACTTTATAGATCCAGTTGTTCCTTCTTCTTATATTGAGAAACCACCTTTCCCTGCTAGGATTAAGGAACATGCAAAAGTTTCAACTATGGTTAAAAAAAGCTATATTAGAACACCTAAACCTGATGAACAAATTAAAGTTGAACCTAGTATTGCTATGGTTAAATATCTCTTGGAAGAAGATATGGATGGACATGTTATTTACTTCTATGAAGAAGCTGCTAGAATTGCCAAACCTGATAAGAAAGATAAACATATACCTGTTGCTAGCATGCCCGTTATCTCAATTAAAATAGGAGATCACTGTTATCATGGTTTATGTGACATGGGTGCTAGTGTGAGTGCTATTCCTTACATTTTATATGAAGAAATCGTGAAAGACATAGCACGTGCTGAGATAGAAGAAATAGATGTTACTATTAAACTTGCTAATAGAGACACTATATCACCATTTGGGATTATTAGAGATGTCGAATCTTGTGTGGGAAAATAAAATACCCTACTGATTTTCTTGTTCTTGGTTCCCCACAAGATGACTTTTGTCCCAATATCTTTGGTAGACCTTCCTTGAATACAGTTAATGCTAAGATAGATTGTAAGAAACAAACTGTTGGTGTTAGCTTTGGTGATGAGTCTCGTGATTTTAATTTTTCCAAGTTTAGTAGAAATCATCATGAAAAAGAATTGCCTAGTAAGGATGAATTAATTGGTCTTGCTTCTATTGTTGTTCCACCTACTGATCCTTTAGAACGATATTTGCTAGACCATGAAAATGATTTACATATGCATGAAAGAAATGAAATAGATAAGGTTTTCTTTGAACAATGTCCTCTGCTTAAACACAATCTGCCTATTGAAACTCTAGGAGGTCCTCCTCCACCTAAAGGGGATCTTGTGTTTGAATTAAAACAATTGCCAGACACTTTGAAATATGCTTATCTCGATGAAAAGAAGATATATCCTGTTATTATTAGTGCTAACTTTTTAGAACATGAAGAAGAAAGATTATTGAAAGTTCTAAGGAAGCACCAGACTGCTATTGGATATACTCTTGATGATTTAAAGGGCATTAATCCCACTCTATGTCAGCACAAAATTAATATGGAACCTGATGCTAAACCCTTGTTGATCACCAACGTCGATTGAATCCAAAAATGAAGGAAGTGGTAAGAACGGAAATCTTAAAACTTCTGGAAGAAGGTATAATCTATCCTGTAGCTAATAGTATATGGGTAAGTCCTGTTCATTGTGTCCCCAAGAAAGGAGGTTGCTACCTCTTGAGCACTGCGTTGGTTTTCCCCGAAGAGGGAGGGATGATGCAGCAAAGTAGCGTAAGTATTTCCCTCAGTTTTTGAGAACCAAGGTATCAATCCAGTAGGAGGATATGCGCGAGTCCCTCGTACCTGCACAAAACAAATAAATCCTCGCAACCAACGCGATAAGGGGTTGTCAATCCCTACACGACCACTTACGAGAGTGAGATCTGATAGATATGATAAGATAATATTTTTGGTATTTTTGTGATAAAGATGCAAAGTAAAAAATAAAAGAAAAGTAAAAAGCAAAGGAAATAACTAAGTATTAGGAGATTAATATGATGAAGATATACCCGGGGGCCATAGGTTTCACTAGTGGCTTCTCTCGAGAGCATAAGTATTCTACGGTGGGTGAACAAATTACTGTTGAGCTGTAGCGACCCGACCCGAATGGATCAAGTCTCTGTGCTTAAGTGTCATCCCTGGATCGGTATGCTGACACACACAGTACTCGAGGATTTATAACTGAGGTAAATCACATGTATAAGTAATGTAAAATACTATTACCTCAATCCAAAATAGCGGAAGTAACAAGGTTGTGGATTCCCATCAACACCAACGTCAAAGTTGAGTGTAGAAATCATAACCCTAACGTATCACTTACCTATCGTAAGAAATCCTGCAACATGAGACGTTGCAGCCACAGAGGGTCAGTACATTGAATGTACTGGCAAATTCACACCATAGAGAATGATGAACAATGGCTATCACTACATGCATATTTGGCTGGTGGAAAAGCTCTATGGTTATAGTTTTTGCGAAAAGCCAATTTTCCCTACTGCAAAGGAATAAATTTTATTTAACTATCATGGTGGTTGTTGAACATTGAGAATGGTTGATAGCATTCTCAATCCCAATTAAATAACATCATTAAACCCAACAAAATTAATTTAAAGTAACATGATGAGGTCAACAGGATAATCCAAGAACTAGATACTCAAGATGTCCATAACCGGGGACACGGCTAACCATGATTAGTTTATTACACTTTGCAGAGGTTTGCGCACTTTTCCCCACAAGACTCGATCGCCTTCGTTTGGTTTCTCGCACTGCATGGTGTTTGAGAAGACGGATGACCGAGACATAGTCTTTCAGAAGCGCTAGCACCTTACGATCGGGTAGACCGTACCACCTACATCCCCCACATCTGCTAGTCTACCACCGTAAGAGTTCGCACGACTTAGTCAACTATGATAGAGCCCATAATTGCTTGTTGCTGCACATGGAAGTTTCTAGTATGAATAGTCTCATGATCCCTTTGAGCCTGGGTGGTGGTCCAAAAGAAAACAAGCAATCCTGGTCTACCCCGGTGCCTAGACAGGCAAATCCAGGAATAACCAGGTACCTCAATCCACCCAGATGTGTGTTTAAGTTACCACCTTAAGTAAACCATTAACTAACAATCTCACATTTGTCATGAATACTCCCAAAACTGAATCCACGTCTACGAGCATAGCATGGCAATGTAAGCATAACGTAATAGTAACTCCCAAGGGTTTGATAATAAACAGGTAATAGGTTCCTACCTCATCAACTACTTCCCAATACCCACATGTTATCAATTCCTAACCATGCAATGTTTGAGGGTTGAAACTAATGCATAAAACTGGTTGTTAAAGGGATATGATCAAAGTGTGAACTTGCCTGCAATGTTGATGAAGATGATTCGCACTCAAAACTCTTGATAGATCTACTCGTCTCACTCCGGTCAATCTATCGTAATCAAGCAATAGTTACCACACATAAGCAATCACTCAAAAGATCAGAAAAGAATGAAGAAGACGATTCGGAAAACTTCAAAACCAAGCAAATAACTCTTGCAACATAAAACAATTTCTAACAGTACCAAAATTAGGTGAATTTGGCCTTATTAGAATGTTTAGGTCAAGATCTTCGATTTGCAAAAAGAATCAACTCAAACGGAGCTACGAAACTCAAGTTATGATCAAACGAAGTTTGAATCTAAATCTGATCTAATTCAAATTTTAAAACTTTCAAAACATGTTTAAGTTGTTTTACTGGATAGAGGAGATCGTAACGAAGACGTGGGCGTTGGTTTCGTTGGATTTGGACTATCGAGTAAAAAGGTATAGTCATTTGAAAATCAGGGACTAATCTGTAAATAAAATCTTCACGGATAGGTCCCTGGCCGAAATTAACAGAAAAAAGAAAACACTAAATAATGAATGTTCACTAACTAGTTCTAAACAGAGAACGTTCTCTAAATAGATCTAACTAAAAAAAACTAAACTAGTTTTTTAAACGAAAACCAAAATAAACCTAAAGGAAAATAAACCGGACCGGGGCGGTTTTATACCGGTTCGGGGCGGTTCTTCGGTGAGGAACCGGCGGCGGATCTCCGGCGAGGGCGGCGCGGCTCCGGTGACTGCGAGGAGCGGCGACAGCGGCGGGTGGCGGCGTGGCTAAGGCGGTGAG
>NC_057800.1:129048798-129050719 GCF_018294505.1 Triticum aestivum | reverse complement strand
GGGAAGCAGCAGCAGCGGTGGCGCGCGGCACGGGGCGGCGAAGCGTGCAGCGGCGGCGGCGAAGTCCGGCGAGGCGGCGCGATGCGGTGGGGCGCGGCGAGAGGAGAGAGAGGGAAACGGGGCAGGGGCGGCGCCCTTTATAGGAGGGGAGGGGAGGAGGAGACGTGGAGGAGGGGTAAGCAGAGGCGGCGGGAGTCCGGGCGGCGCACGGCGTCCATGGCGGCGGCGGCGCTCCCGTGCTAGCTCGGGAGACCGAGCGGAGGTCGGGGACGCGCGGGGCTGGGCTGGCTGGGCCGCGGCCTGGCTGGGTGCTGGGCCGGCCCAGTCGGCGAAGATTTGTTTAAAAAAACATTTTCTAGACAAATAAAATAATAAAAACGAAATAACTAAAATATTATATAGGCATATAATATATCAAAATTTTCAGAAAAAGAATATCTACAACATGAACATTTTTTGTAAAATCAAATAAAATCCAGAAAAATTCAAATAATTCAAAGAGTGCTACTGGTCTAATAAAAACTCAATAAAATCATTTTAAAAATACCAAAATGATTTCAAATTAATTTTTTTCTCCAATTTTCTATTGTAGGGAATCAGGTTACCCTATTTTCCATGTATTTTGTTTTTGGAGAAAAATAATTTGATTAAAACTCAAATATCTCCAAATTGAAAATAAATTCAAAAGAACTTTGAATTTAATTCTTTGAAATCCCAACTCATATTTCACATAATTTGAAGAAGTCATTTTATCTTCTGTCATGAAAATCATTGAGCTGCATGAAGTTTATGAATTGAAATATTTCCAAATGAAATTCAATTATTTTCAAATACCCTTTCATTTAATTTAAATGGAAGAAGTCATATCATCTTCGCTCAAGGGTTTTGTATTTGAAAATAATTTGAATTCATGGAGATCAGAAAGCAAATATGAAAGTTTGGGAAAGTCCTTTTATTCCATCTCATTTAACTTTCAAAAAGTTTTGAGTTCACTCACTTTCAGACAATCAATCAAACAATCAATCAAATCTATCTATTTATTATAACATTCCAAAATTTAGAATTTTGGGATGTTACATGAGCAATTGACAGAATTGAGCATAGTTATGAGAATATGTAGGTATGATCATGTATATAGGCATCACGTCCGAGACAAGTAGACCGACTCCTGCCTGCATCTACTACTATTACTCCACTCATCGACCGCTATCCAGCATGCATCTAGGGTATTAAGTTAATGAAAACAGAGTAACGCCTTAAGCAAGGTGACATGATGTAGAGGGATAAACTCATGCAATTTTATGAAAACCCCATCTTGTTATCCTCGATGGCAATAATACAATACGTGCCTTGCTGCCCCTACTGTCACTGGGAAAGGACACTGCAAGATTGAACCCAAAGCTAAGCACATCTCCCATTGCAAGAAAGATCAATCTAGTAGGCCAAACCAAACTGATAATTCGAAGAGACTTGCAAAGATAACCAATCATACATAAAAGAATTCAAAGAAGATTCAAATATTGTTCATAGATAGACTTGATCATAAACCCACAATTCATCGGTCTCAACAAACACACCACAAAAAGAAGATTACATCGAATAGATCTCCACAAGAGAGGGGAAGAACATTGTATTGAGATCCAAAAAGAGAGAAGAAGCCATATAGCTCCTAACTATGGACCTGTAGGTCCGAGGTGAACTACTCACACTTCATTGGAGGGGATATGGTGTTGATGTAGAAGCCCTCCGTGATCGATGCCCCCTCCGACGGAGCTCCGGAACAGGCCCCAAGATGGGATCTCATGGATACAGAAAGTTACGATGGTGGAATTAGGGTTTTGGCTCCGTATCTGATCGTTTGGGGGTACGTAGGTATATATAGGAGGAAGGAGTACGTCGATGGAGCAACAGGGGGCCCACG
>NC_057800.1:129040421-129048642 GCF_018294505.1 Triticum aestivum | reverse complement strand
CCCCCTACCTTGTGGCCTCCTCTTTTGTGTCTTGACGTAGGGTCCAAGTTTCATGGGTCTTGTTCGTTGAGAAAATCATGTTCCCAAAGGTTTCATTCCGTTTGGACTCCGTTTGATATTCATTTTCTTCGAAACCCTAAAACAGGCAAAAAACATCAATTCTGGGCTGGGCCTCCGGCTAATAGGTTAGTCCGAAAAATAATATAATAGTGGATAATAAAGCCCAATAATGTACAAAACAGTAGATAATATAGCATGGAGCAATAAAAAATTATAGATACGTTGGAGATGTATCAAGCATCCCCAAGCTTAATTCCTGCTCGTCCTCGAGTAGGTAAATGATAAAAACAGATTTTCTGATGCGGAGTGCTACTTGGCATAATTTTAATGTAATTCTTCTTAATTGTGGTATGAATATTCAGATCCGAAAGATTCAAGACAAAAGTTCCTATTGACATAAAAATAATAATACTTCAAGCATACTAACAAAGCAATTATGTCTTCTCAAAATAACATGGCCAAAGAAAGTTCATCCCTACAAAATCATATAGTTTAGTCATGCTTCATTTTCGTCACACAAGAATGCTCTCATCATGCACAACCCTGATGACAAGCCAAGCAATTGTTTCGTACTTTAGTAATCTCAAACCTATAAACTTTCACGCAATATATGAGCGCGAGCCATGGACATAGCACTATGGGTGGAATAGAATATAATGACGGGGTTTATGTGGAGAAGACAAAAAAGGAGAAAATCTCACATCAACGAGGCTAATCAATGGGATATGGAGATGCCCACCGATTGATCTTATTGCAAGGAGTAGGGATTGCCATGCAACAGATGCACTAGAGCTATAAATGTATGAAAGCTCAACAAAAGAAACTAAGTGGGTGTGCATCCAACTTGCTTGCTCACGAAGACCTAGGGCACTTGAGGAGGCCCATTGTTGGAATATACAAGCCAAGTTCTATAATGAAAATTCCCACTAGTATATGAAAGTGACAAAACAAGAGACTCTCTATGAGGAAGATTACGGTGCTACTTTGAAGCACACGTGTGGCAAAGGATAGTAACATTGTCCCTTCTCTCTTTTTCTCTCATTTTTTTCTTTTATTTTTTTCTCTTTTGGGCCTTCTCTTCCCTTTTTATGGCCTTTCTCTTTTTTGGGCCTTTTTTATGGCCTCCGTTTTTTAATTCCTCACTTGGGACAATGCTCTAGAAAATGATGATCATCAGACTTCTATTTATTTATAACTCAATGATTACAACTCGATACTAGAACAAAATATGACTCTATATGAATGCCTCCGGCGGTGTACCGAGATATGCAATGGACCAAGAGTGACATATATGAAAGAATTATGAACGGTGGCTTTGCCACAAATACTATGTCAACTAGATGATCATGCTAAGCAATATGACACTAATGAATGTGTCATGATAAACGGAATGGTGGAAAGTTGCATGGCAATATATCTCAGAATGGCTATGGAAATGCCATAATAGGTAGGTATGGTGGCTGTTTTGAGGAAATATAAGGAGGTTTATGTGTGAAAGAGCGTATCATATCACGGGGTTTGGATGCACCGGCGAAGTTTGTGCCAACTCTCAATGTGAGAAAGGGCAATGCACGGTACCGAAGAGGCTAGCAAGGATGGAAGGGTAAGAGTGCGTATAATCCATGGACTCAACATTAGTCATAAAGAACTCACATACTTGAAAAAATCTACAAGTTATCAAAAACCTCGGCACTACGCGCATGCTCCTAGGGTGATAGATTGGTAGGAAAAGACCATCGCTTGTCCCCGACCGCCACTCATAAGGAGGACACTCAAATAACACCTCATGTTTCAATTTTTTTACATAACGTTTACCATACGTGCATGCTACAGGACTTGCAAACTTCAACACAAGCATTTCTCAATTTCACAACTACTCAACTAGCACGACTTTGATATTATTACCTCCATATCTCAAAACAATCATCAAGCATCAAACTTCTATTAGTATTCAAAACACTCATAAGAAAATTTTAATAATCTTGAATACCTAGCATATTAGGATTTTAAGCAACTTACCATGCTATTTAAGACTCTCAAAATAATCAAAGTGAAGCATGAGAGATCAATAGTTTCTATAAAACAAATCCACCACCGTGCTCTAAAAGATATAAGTGAAGTACTAGAGCAAAACTATATAACTCAAAAGATATAAGCGAAGCACATAGAGTATTCTAACAAATTCCAAATCATGTATGGCTCTCTCAAAAGGTGTGTACAACAAGGATGATTGTGGTAAACTAAAAAGTAAAGACTCAAATCATACAAGATGCTCCAAGCAAAACACATATCATGTGGCGAATAAAAATATAGCTCCAAGTAAAGTTACCGATAGAAGTAGATGAAAGAGGGGATGCCTTCCGGGGCATCCCCAAGCTTTGGCTTTTAGGTATCCTTAGATTATCTTGGGGGTGCCATGGGCATCCCCAAGCTTAGGCTCTTGCCACTCCTTGTTCCATAATCCATCAAATCTTTACCCAAAACTTGAAAACTTCACAACACAAAATTCAAAGTAGAAAATCTCGTGAGCTCCGTTAGCGAAAGAAAACAAAAGACCACTTCAAGGTACTTGATACGTCTCCAACGTATCTATAATTTTTGATTGCTCCATGCTATATTATCTACTGTTTTGGACTATATTGGGATTTATTTTCCACTTTTATATTACTTTTGGGACTAACCTATTAACCGGAGGCCCAACCCAGAATTGCTGTTTTTGCCTATTTCAGTGTTTCAGATAAACGGAATATCAAACGGAGTCCAAACGGAATAAAATCTTCGGGAATGTGATTTTCTCACCGAACGTGATCCAGGAGACTTGGACCCTGCTCCAAGGAACAAAAGAGGCGGTCATGAGGGTGGGGGGCGCGCCCCCCTGCCTCATGGGCCCCTCGTTGCTCCTCCGGCGTACTTCTTCCTCCTATAATACACACGTACCCCCAAACAATCAGAACAGGAGCCAAAAACCTAATTCCACCGCCGCAACTTTCTGTATCCATGAGATCCCATCTTGGGGCCTGTTCCGGAGCTCCGCCGAAAGAGGGCCGTCATCACAGAGGGCTTCTACATCATCATAGCCTCTCCGATGAAGTGTGAGTAGTTTACCTCAGACCTTCGGGTCCATAGTTAGTAGCTAGATGGCTTCTTATCTCTCTTTGAATCTCAATACAAAGTTCTCCCCCTCTCTTGTGGAGATCTATTCGATGTAATCTTCTTCTTGCGGTGTGTTTGTTGAGATCGATGAATTGTGGGTTTATGATCAAGTCTATCTATGAATAATATTTGAATCTTCTCTGAATTCTTTTATGTATGATTGGTTATCTTTGAAAGTCTCTTTGAATTATCCGTTTGGTTTGGCCAACTAGATTGGTAGTTCTTGCCATGGGAGAAGTGCTTAGCTTTGGGTTCGATCTTGCGGTGTCCTTACCCAGTGACAGAAGGGGCGGCAAGGAACGTATTGTATCGTTGCCATCAAGGATAACAAGATGGGGTTTATTTCATATTGCATGAATTTATCTCTCTACATCATGTCATCTTGCTTAAGGCGTTACTTTGTTTTAACTTAATACTCTAGATGCATGCTGGATAGCGGTCGATGAGTGGAGTAATAGTAGTAGATGCAGAATCGTTTCGATCTACTTGTCATGGACGTGATGCCTATATACATGATCATGCCTAGATATTCTCATAACTATGCTCAATTCTGTTCATTGCTCAATAGTAATTTGTTCACCCGCCGTAGAATACTTATGCTCTCGAGAGAAGCCACTAGTGAAACCTATGCCCCCCGGGTCTATTCTCATCATATCAATCTCCATCACTTTAATCTTGCTTTGCTTTTTTACTTTGCTTTTACTTTTTACTTTGCATCTTTATACCAAAAATACCAAAAATATTATATCTATCAGATCTCACTCTCGTAAGTGACCGTGAAGGGATTGACAACCCCTAATTGCGTTGGTTGCGAGTAGCTATCGCTTTGTGCAGGTAGAGGGACTTGAGCGTGGGCTCCTACTGGATTGATACCTTGGTTCTCAAAAACTGAGGGAAATACTTACGCTACTCTGCTGCATCATCCCTTCCTCTTCGGGGAAAACCAACGCACGCTCAAGACGTAGCAGTACTGTAATGAACTCATTATTTATTTATATTGGTGTTAAACCTACTGTATTCCAACTTCTGTATGGTTTATAAACTATTTTACTAGCCATAGATTCATCAAAATAAGCAAACAACACACGAAAACAGAATCTGTCAAAAACAAAACAGTCTGTAGTAATCTGTATCTAGCGCAAGATCTGGAACCCCAAAAATTCTAAAATAAATTGCTGGACGTGAGGAATTTATCTATTAATCATCTGCAAAAAGAATTAACTAAATATCTCTTTCCAAATAAAAATGGCAGCAGTTCTCGTGAGCGCTAAAGTTTCTGTTTTTTACAGAAAGTGTAACAAGACTTTCCCCAAGTCTTCCCAACGGTTCTACTTGGCACAAACAGTAATTAAACACAAAAAAACACAACCTAAACAGAGGCTAGATAAATTATTTATTACTAAACAGGAGCAAAAATGAAGGAATAAAAATAAAATTGGGTTGCCTCCCAACAAGCGCTATCGTTTAACGCCCCTAGCTAGGCATAACAAGCAAGGATAGAGCTAGGTATTGCCATCTTTGGTAGGCAATCCATAAGTGGCTCTCATAATAGATTCATAAGGTAATTTAATTTTATTTCTAGGAAAGTGTTCCATGCCTTTCCTTAATGGAAATTGGAATCTAATATTTCCTTCCTTCATATCAATAATTGCACCAATCGTTCTAAGGAAAGGTCTACCAAGAATAATAGGACATGAAGGATTGCAATCTATGTCAAGAATAATAAAATCTACGGGCACATAATTACTATTTGCAACAATAAGAACATCATTAATTCTTCCCATAGGTTTCTTAATAGTGGAATCCGCAAGGTGCAAGTTTAGAGAGCAATCATCAAAATCACGGAAACCTAACAAATCACATAAAGTCTTTGGAATCGTGGAAACACTAGCACCCAAATCACATAAAGCATAGCATTCATAATCTTTAATTTTAATTTTAATAGTTGGTTCCCACTCATCATAGAGCTTTCTAGGGATAGAAACTTCCAATTCAAGTTTTTCTTCATAAGATTGCATCAAGGCATCAACAATATGTTTAGTAAACGCTTTATTTTGACTATAAGCATGAGGAGAATTTAGCACGGATTGCAACAAGGAAATACAATCAATCAAGGAGCAATTTTCATAGTCAAATTCCTTGAAATCCATAATAGTGGGTTTAGCAACATCTAGGGTTTTAATTTCTTCAGTCCCACTTTTATCAATTTTAGCATCAAGATCAAAAAATTCTGAACTATTGGAACGCCTTCTAGGTAAAGGTGGATCATATTCAGTCCCATCATTATCAAGATTCATATTGCAAAACAAAGATTTAATAGGGGACACATCAATAACTTTTATATCTTCATCTTTATATTCATAGGAACTAGAAGAACACACTCTCATAAAGGCATCTTTCTTAGCACGCATCCTATCGGTTCTTTCTTTGCACTCATCAATGGAAATTCTCATGGCTTTGAGAGACTCATTGATATCATGCTTAGGTGGAATAGATCTAAGTTTCAAAGAATCAACATCAAGAGAAATCCTATCAACGATCCTAGCCAACTCATCATTCTTAAGCAATTTTTCTTCAATCATAGCATTGAAACTCTTTTTGCGAAGTAATAAATTCTTTAATATTAGATTCAAAATCAGAGGGCATCTTATTATAATTTCCATAAGAATTGTTGTAGGAATTACCATAATTATTAGAGGGATTACTAGGATAAGGCCTAGGATTGAAATTTCCTCTATATGCATTGTTACCAAAATTGTTCCTAACAACAAAATTCACATCCATAGATTCATTATTATTATCAATAAAAGTAGACAAGGGCATATCATTAGGATAAGAAGAAACACTCTTACTAGCAAATAATTTCATAAGTTCATCCATCTTTCCACTCAAAACATTAATTTCTTCTATAGCGTGCACCTTTTTATTAGTAGATCTTTCAGTATGCCATTGATAATAATTAACCATAATATTATCTAGGAGTTTAGTAGCTTCTCCTAAAGTGATTTCCATAAAAGTGCCTCCCGCGGCCGAATCTAAAAGATTTCTAGAAGCAAAATTCAATCCGGCATAATTTTTTTTGTATAATCATCCACAAATTTAAACCATGAGTAGGGCAATTACATATCATTAGTTTCATTCTCTTCCAAGCTTGTGCAACATGTTCATGATCAAGTTGCTATTCATAATATCGTTTCTAAGAGAGATGATCTTAGAGGGAGGAAAATACTTAGAGATAAAAGCATCTTTGCACTTGTTCCATGAATCAATACTATTTTTAGGCAAAGATGAAAACCAAGCTTTAGCACGAACTCTAAGCGAAAAAGGAAATAGCTTCAATTTAACAATATCATTAGCCACATCTTTCTTCTTTTGCATATCACACAAATCAACGAATCTATTAAGATGGGCAGCGGCATCTTCACTAGGAAGGCCGAAAAACGGATCTTTCATGACAAGATTCAGCAAATCAGTATTAATTTCACAAGATTCAGCATTGGTAAGAGGAGCAATCGGAGTGCTAATAAAATCATTATTGTTGGTATTGGTGAAGTCACACAATTTAGTGTTATCTTGAGCCATCGTGACAAGCAAGCAAACTAACACACAAGCAAACAAAAAGCAAGCGGGCAAAAAGAGGCAAATAGAGAAAGAGAGGGAGGATAGAGAGAGAGAGAGGGCGAATAAAACGGCAAGGGTGAAGTGGGGGAGAGGAAAACGAGAGGCAAATGGCAAATAATGTAATGCAGGAGTAAGGGTATGTGATGGGTACTTGGTATATTGACTTTTGCGTAGACCTCCCCGGCAACGGCGCCAGAAATCCTTCTTGCTACCTCTTGAGCACTGCGTTGGTTTTCCCCGAAGAGGAAGGGATGATGCAGCAAAGTAGCATAAGTATTTCCCTCAGTTTTTGAGAACCAAGGTATCAATCCAGTAGGAGGCAACGCGCGAGTCCCTCGCACCTGCACAAAACAAATAAATCCTTGCAACCAACGCGATAAGGGGTTGTCAATCCCTACAGTAAAAAGCAAAGGAAATAACTAAGTATTAGGAGATTAATATGATGAAGATAGACCCGGGGGCCATAGGTTTCACTAGTGGCTTCTCTCGAGAGCATAAGTATTCTACGATGGGTGAACAAATTACTCTTGAGCAATTGACAGAATTGAGCATAGTTATGAGAATATCTAGGTATGATCATGTATATAGGCATCACGCCCGAGACAAGTAGACCGACTCCTGCCTGCATCTACTACTATTACTCCACTCATCGACCGCTATCCAGCATGCATCTAGAGTATTAAGTTAATGAAAACAGAGTAACACCTTAAGCAAGATGACATGATGTAGAGGGATAAACTCATGCAATATGATGAAAACCCCATCTTGTTATCCTCAATTGCAACAATACAATACGTGCCTTGCTGCCCCTACTGTCACTGGGAAAGGACACCGCAAGATTGAACCCAAAGCTAAGCACTTCTCCCATTGCAAGAAAGATCAATCTAGTAGGCCAAACCAAACTGACAATTTGAAGAGACTTGCAAAGATAACCAATCATATATAAAATAATTCAAAGAAGATTCAAATACTGTTCATAGATAGACTTGATCATAAACCCACAATTCATCGGTCTCAACAAACACACCGCAAAAAGAAGATTACATCGAATAGATCTCCACAAGAGAGGGGGAGAACATTGTATTGAGATCCAAAAAGAGAGAAGAAGCCATCTAGCTACTAACTATGGACCCGTAGGTCTGAGGTGAACTACTCACACTTCATTGGAGGGGCTATGGTGTTGATGTAGAAGCCCTCCGTGATCGATGCCCCCTCCGACGGAGCTCCGGAACAGGCCCCAAGATAGGATCTTGTGGATACATAAAGTTGCGGCGGTGGAATTAGGGTTTTGGCTTTATATCTGATCGTTTGGGGGTACGTAGGTATATATAGGAGGAATGAGTACGTTGGTGGAGCAACAGGGGCCCCACGAGGGTGGAGGGTGCGC
>NC_057800.1:129019228-129040137 GCF_018294505.1 Triticum aestivum | reverse complement strand
CAAGTCTCCTGGGTCTTGTTCGTTGAGAAAATCACGTTCCCGAAGGTTTCATTCTGTTTGGACTCCGTTTGATATTCCTTTTCTTTGAAACCCCGAAACAGGCAAAAAACAAAAATTCTGGGCTGGGCCTCCGGTTAATAGGTTAGTCCCAAAAATAATATAAAAGTGGATAATAAAGCCCAATAATGTCCAAAACAGTAGATAATATAGCATGGAGCAATCAAAAATTATAGACACGTTGGAGACGTATCAGAGGTATTACTGTTGTTCCTAATGATAAGAATGAACTTATTCCATAAAGAATTGTTACACGCTATAGAATGGTAATTGATTATGGAAAATTAAACAAAGCAACTAGAAAAGATCATTACCCCTTGCCTTTTATTGATCAAATGCTTGAAAGATTATCTAAGAACACACACTTTTGCTTCCTAGATGGATACTTTGGCTTTTCACAAATACCTGTTTCTCAACCTGATCAAGAAAAGAATACTTTTAGGTGTCCCTTTGGAACTTATGCTTGTAGACGTATGCTTTTTGGTTTATGTAATACACCTGCTACCTTTCAAAGATGTATGACTGCTATATTCTCTGACTTTTGTGAAAAGATTGTTGAGGTTTTCATGGATGACTTTTCTATTTATGGGAAGTCTTTTGATGATTGTTTAAGCAATCTTGAGTGAGTTTTGCAGAGATGTGAACAAACAAATCTTGTCTTGAATTGGGAGAAGTGCCACTTTATGGTTAATGAAGGCATTGTCTTGGGTCATAAATTTTTTTAAAGAGGTATTGAAGTGGACCAAGCTAAGGTTGATGCAATTGAGAAAATGCCATGTCCTAAGGACATCAAAGGTATTCGTGGTTTCCTAGGTCATGTTGGTTTCTATAGGAGATTTATCAAAGACTTTTCTAAAATTTCTAGGCCTCTTACTAATCTTTTGCAAAAGGATATTCCTTGTTTTTAATGTTGATTGTTTAGAAGCCTCTGAAACACTCAAGAAAGCCTTAATATCTGCACCTATTGTTTAACCACCTGATTGGAACTTGCCTTTTGAAATTATGTGTGATGCTAGTGATTATGTTCTTGGTGCTATTCTAGGACAAAGAGTTGATAAGAAACTTAATGTTATTCATTATGCTAGTAAAACTCTAGACAGTGCTCAAAGAAATTATGCTACTACTGAAAAAGAATTCTTAGCAGTGGTGTTTGCTTGTGATAAATTTAGATCTTATATTGTTGATTCCAAAGTAACTGTTCACATAGACCATGCTGCTGTTAAATATCTTATAGAAAATAAAGATGCTAAACCTAGACTTATTCGTTGGGTTCTCTTGTTGCAAGAATTCGATTTACATATCATTGATAGAAAAGGAGCTGAGAACCCCATAGCTGATAATTTGTCTAGGCTTGAAAATGTGCTTGATGACCCACTACCTATTGATGATAGTTTTCCTGATGAGCAACTAGCTGCAATAAATGTTGCTAATAGTACTCCTTGGTATGCTGACTATGCTAATTACATTGTTGCTAAATATTTACCACCTAGCTTTACATACCAGCAAAATAAAAAAATTATTCTATGATTTAAGACATTACTTTTGGGATGACCCACATCTTTATAAAGAAGGAGTTGATGGTATTATTAGACGTTGCATACCTAAGCATGAACAGGGACAAATCCTACAGAAATTTCACTCCAAGGCTTATGGAGGGCATCATGCTGGAGATAGAAATGCTCACAAGGTATTGCAATATGGATTATATTGGCCTACTCTCTTCAAGGATGCCCGTAAGTTTGTCTCTTCTTGTGATGAATGTCAAAGAATAGGTATTATTGGTAAGCATCAAGAAATGCATATGAATTATTCACTTGCTGTTGAACCATTTGATGTTTGGGGATTTGATTACATGGGACCTTTTCCTTACTCTAATGGGTATACACATATTATGGTTGATGTTGATTATGTTACTAAATGGGTAGAATCCATTCCAACTAGTAGTGCTGATCACAACACCTCTATTAAAATGCTTAAGGAAGTTATTTTCCCAAGGTTTGGAGTCCCTAGATATTTAATGACTGATGGTGGTTCACACTTTATTCATGGTGCTTTCCGTAAGATGCTTGCTAAGTATGATGTTAACCATATAGTTGCATCACCCTATCATCTTCAGTCTAGTGGTCAAGTTGTACTTAGCAATAGAGAAATAAAATTAATTTTGGAAAAGACTGTTAATAGGTCCAGGAAGAATTGGTCTAAGAAATTAGGTGATGTAGTTTGGGCTTATAGAACAGCATATAAAAATCCCATGGGTATGTCTCCTTATAAAATGGTTTATGGAAAAGCTTGTCATTTGCCTCTTGAGTTAGAACATAAAGCATATTGGACAGTTAAAGAACTCAACTATGATTTCAAACTTGCTGGTGACAAGAGGTTATTTGATATAAGCTCCTTAGATGAATGGAGAACCCAATCTTATGAGAATCCAAAGTTATTCAAAGAAAAAGTTAAAAGATGACATGACAAAAGAATTCAAAAGCGTGAGTTTGAAGTTGGAGAATATGTTCTTTTGTACAACTCTCGTTTTAGATTTTTTGCGGGAAAGATCCTCTCGAAATGGGAAGGCCCATACATCATCGAGGAGGTTTACCGGTCTGGAGCCATCAAAATAAATAACTCCAAAGGTACTAACCCGGAGATTGTCAATGGGCAACGAATAAAGCATTATATCCCAGGTACGCCTATCAATGTTGAAAGTAATATTATACAAACTTTGACACTGGAAGAACACATAAAAGAGTCCCTCTGGAACACTCCAGAATCGTGAAAATAAAGAGGTACGTGATACGGTAAGTAAACGGACTCCAAAAAATCCGTAAACATATTTTTTTATCAGTTTTGAAATATTTTAAAATTTTGGAAATAAAGAAACTTCTAGGAAGCATCCCCTGGTGGGCACAAGACACCAGGGCATGCCAGGCTTGCCTGGCGCGCCCAAGTGGGTTGTGCCCACCTGGGACACCTTCAGCACTCCGTTTTTCTACCATATACTTGTCCTCCAAGATAAAAAATCTATATATACTTCCCAAACCTGTTGATCACCGTATCATGGAGAAATCCTCTATTCTCTTTTCCTTGTTGTTTTCTGTTAGATCCCATCTACCATGGCCTCTTCAAGCTCCTCCAAGGACAAGTTCTTCAAGAACGTCATCAACCCATATTTGCGGGAAGTGGTGCATCACCCTCAGGTCATCCAGATGCATGAGGGGGGTGCTTCACCTCCGCGATGTGCCGTGTCCCAAGGGGATGAGAACTATGGAGTCCAGGCTTGAACTTGTGGAGCAAGCCGTCTTCTGGTGCAAGGGGATGGTGGAGCGTGGGCTCAATGCCAATCACCTCATGATCGTGGACCTTTCCCATGATCTCAAGGTGGATGGCAAGCCCATGAAGGACATCATATTCACCCTCCACGAGCAAACCAACTTTCTCCAAAGCCAGATCTGTGATCTTCAAAACCAAGTCTTTGAATATGAGGTGAGGTTTAAAGGTATGAGTTTGGCTGCTGGTTGCAGGAATCGCGAGACTCACTCCTCCTCTTATGATGGTGGGCTACTGCTATGGAATCCGAGGACAAGATCTCTCTTTCATCACCACCATCATCTTCTTCACCACCAAAAGAAAATTGAGTATCGGGTATGGGCACTCCCCTTGGCTTCCGCCAAGCTTGGGGGAGGTGCCCCGGTATCGTATTATCCCCCTATCTTTTTGCTTTTACTTATCCTAGTTCGATCATTTGCTTTTAGATGAAATAAAGTTTATTTCAATCCTTTCTTCTTTGGAAGTTTGCTTAGTGTTCTATCCTTGTGATCGTGTGCAAGTTATATAATAAAGTTAGTTTGAGTTTTTGCTTTGTTTACTTTCATGTTGCAAATAAAGAAAGAAAATAAGAGAGGAAACAAATTAAAGAAAGGAAATAAATAAAGATAAGATTATATACTAATCCTATGGTAGGTGATGGCACCACATAAGGAAAAGTATAAGTAGATAATTTTATTAGAGATTGACAAACATAACATTAGTCAATGATGCAACTCATGAAAGAATTAATAAGAGAAGAGAAGATTCACATATAGATATACTATCCTAGAAATCTTTTGTGATTGTGAGCCCTCATCAAAATATTATATGCCAAAATTGTTGATGCTGGACAAGGAAGACAACTTAATGGTTTATGTTTGTTTATATTCACATAGAAGTCATATTGTCATAGACCCTTTAACATGTGGTGCTTGCCCCCTATCTTTGCTAGCCAAAAATTCTGCACTAAGTAGAGATACTACTTGTGCATCCAAAAACCCTCAAACCCAAATCTTTCTCAAGTGTCCACCATACCTACCTAGGGATTGAGAAAGATCCCTCGAGTAAGTTGTCATCGGTGCAAAAAGGCAATAAAAATTGCTTCTAAAAGTGTGAGATCATTTAGTGTAAGAGAAAATTGAGTGTTGTACGAACTTGGATGACAAAGAATAAAAGTGACAGACTACATAATAAAGGTTGTCATCTTAAGGTGCAATACAATGTGATGTTCTCTTGCACTAAGGGGTTGAGCATACAAACAAATAAGCGCTTGGCAACCTCTGCTACCCTCTGCGAAGGGCATATCCTTTATTTCTATGCACTTACTTTTATGCAAAGACTCAAAGTTTTCCTTCTATTCCTTTTATTTTTCTCCTTTGGCAAGCATCATGTGGTGAGGAAAGATCTAGGCACATATGTCCAGTTGAATATAGATGGCATGAGTTATTATTGTTGACATCACCCTTGAGGTGAGTATGTTGGGAGGCGAAACTATAAGCCCCTATCTTTCTATGTGTCCGGTTGAAATATGTTGCTCGTGGGTATGAGGTGAGTGTTAGCAATCATAGAAGACTATATGATGGTTGAGTATGTGGACTTGCCTAAAGGCTCCGACATGTGACCCTTCGAGAAAAGATGATGAATTTTAGTTGCAAAATTGACTGAGAACATAGTTTGTCGGTTTCTAATAGAATTTTTACTTTATACTTCGATTGTGTGATGAACTATTACTTATTCATGAGAAGTATATGATACAAGTCCTATGTTTAATGTTGTTGCTGTTATAATAATTAGCATGATGCTTCTATGTCCGTATTTTGTTTTTATCGACACCTCTCTCTCAAAGCATGTGGACATGTCTTTTGATTTCGGTTTTTGCTTGAGGACAAGCGAGGTCTAAGCTTGGGGAGGTGATACGTCCACTTCGCATCATGTTTTCTTACTGTTATTTATAATGTTTTATCCATAATAATGCTTTTTGGCATAATTCTAATGCCTTTTCTCTCATAATTTGCAAGGAACACATCAAGAGGGAGAATTCCGGCAGCTGGAAAGCTGGACCTGGAAAAGCTACGTCAGGCCACCTATTCTGCACAACTCCAAATGAGCTGAAACTTCATGGAGATTTTTTATGGATTATTTAAGAAATACTAGAGCCAATAAACACCAGAGGGGGCCACCAGGTGGGCACAACCCACCTGGGCGCGTCAGGCCCCCCAGGCGCGCCCTGGTGGGTTGTGGCCTCCTCGCCCCACCTTCGGTGCCCATCTTGTGTTATATAAGTCATTTTGACCTAGAAAAAATAAGGGGGATACTTTCGGGACGAAGCGCCGCCGCCTTAAGGCGGAACTTGGGCAGGAGCACTTTTGCCCTCCGGCGGAGCGATTCCGCCGGGGGAACTTCCCTCCCGGAGGGGGAAATCATCGTCATCATCATCACCAACAACTCTCCTATCTTGGGGAGGGCAATCTCCATCAACATCTTCAATGGCGCCATCTCCTCTCAAACCCTAGTTCATCTCTTGTGTTCAATCTTGTTACTGGAACTATAGATTGGTGCTTGTGGGTGACTAGTAGTGTTGATTACATCTTGTAGTTGATTACTGTATGGTTTATTTGGTGGAAGATTATATGTTCAGATCCATTATGCTATTTAATACTCCTCTGATCATGAATATGTTTGTCATTTGTGAGGAGTTACTTTTGTTCTTGAGGTCACGGGAGAAATCAAGTTGCAACTAATCATGAGAACTTGATATGTGTTCGATATTTTGATAGTATGTATGTTGTTATTCCCTTAGTGGTGTCATGTGAACATCGACTACATGACACTTCACCATATTTGGGCCAAGGGAATGCATTGTGGAGTCGCAATTCGATGGTGGGTTGCGAGACTGACAGAAGCTTAAACCCTAGTTTATGCGCTATTTCGTAAGGGACCGATTGGATCCAAAAGTTTAATGCTATGGTTAGAATTTATTCTTAATACTTTTCTCATAGTTGCGGATGCTTGTGGGAGGGTTAATCATAAGTAGGAGGTTTGTTCAAGTAAGAACAACACCTAAGCACCGGTCCACCCACATATCAAATTATCAAAGTAGCGAACACAAATCAAACCAACATTATGAAAGTGACTAGTTGAAATTCCCGTGTACCCTCAAGAACACTTTGCTTATCATAAGAGACCGTTTTGGCCTGTCCTTTGCCTCAAAAGGATTGGGCTACCTTGCTGCACTTTTGTTACTACTACCGTTACTTGCTCATTACAAATTATCTTGCTATCAAACTACTCCGTTACTTACAATTTCAGCACTTGCAGATATTACCTTACTGAAAACTACTTGTCATTTCCTTCTGCTCCTCGTTGGGTTCGACACTCTTAGTTATCGAAAAGAGATACTATTGATCCCCTATACTTGTGGGTCATCAATCACCTTTTCCTTTTTAGGTCCTGTATGCAGCTTTCCCTTGTTCTAAAATTCTTGGCATGTAAAATAGCCTTGATAGCTATAGCATTCTCTGTAAATATGCGTTTTGACATATCAATCAGGCTATAATGGAAGCAGTCTTCACCTAACCCTATGCGGTATTAGCTTATTGCCTAATATGTGTTCCCTCTTTATGTCAGATTGGCATATACACCTCTTCATGATTTAAATCGCTAGGGGCTTTATCCGGACACATTTATTTTTCAAAAATAAGAAGCCCTAACACTTTTATAGTATGCTTCGGCATCCAGAATATGGCATTATATTCATCGGCTCTGAATCATGTCTTTGGTCAATAGTTGGGTTGCCCGGCTCCTGTGGTTACTACCTTACGTTCCGCTAGTTCGGCTAGGGTTGTAAAGGGAGAACTGCTGTGATTGTGTTTTCGGCTCGTCCGGTCAAACGCCTCAGTAGAGAAAGCCGAAAACTGACTGTCATGATGCGGAGAGAGTTGGTCAGCTATTCGGCAACTTCAATTAAATCTCTCATGATTTTTTCCATATTACACGAAGGACTGGCTTCGGCTCGGTCACGCGCCTAAGGCATCCGAATTCGGACAGCCGCATGCGCACCAGGGGCTAGTTCTTAGCCCCACTGTCAAACTCCAATGGCTAAGTGAGAGTGATAAAGCCACATAGTCCAATGCCTGGTTCGCCGCACTGACACCTCCTTTAAGGACCAAGACATTGGGTCAAGTGTGCTCATGTGCTATTCCGAGCACCCCTGCACTACTAGGGAAAAGCCTAGCAGTAGCGCGGGCGCCCGCGCTACTGATACGGCGCCACAACTAACTTGTAGCAGTAGCGCGTGTATAACCCTCGCTACTGCTACGTCTGATAGCAGTAGCGTGGTTGATGCCCGCTCTACTACTACTTAGCTGTAGCGCGGGTCAAGGCCCCGCGCTACTACTACCATCCATGGTTGCTGCTGCTGGGCATCATCGTCCTCTCCAACCATGGCTGCTGCTGGTCCTGGAGGGGATGAAGTTGTCCATGGTGATGGTGGCTCACCACCCAACTTGTTCCCGCACCTCTCATCTCCTGCTCCTACAAAAGAAGAGAAAATTATTTGAATGAGGAAGAGAGAGACAGAGAGGAGTAGGAGGAGGAACTCACTGGTGGCCGCCGAAGTTGGAGCCAACGCTTGAAACCTAGATGAAGCTGCTCGTGCTCGTCCTGCTGCTGCTGCTTCTGCTGCCGCTCCTCCTCCTCGGCATCCTCGCCCGCATCAGAATCTACAGAGCTCGTCAAACATGCAAGCTAGTCAGCGACCCCGGCGCCGAAACAGAGGACACGATGCGCGCATCACGTGGTGGGAGATGAGTCAGCGGCATGCATCGCTGGAAGCAGAGCTCTCATCGCCACCATCATTGGCCAGCTCTGCGGAGCCCCCGTTGGCGTCCCTCTAGACGCCGCCACCGCCCTCCGTGCCGAACCCGGTGGCCCCGGTAGCAGCAGCCTCCTCCTTCTGGACATGGCCGTCGTCCGCGTCGGGAGACGCCGAGGGAGATGAGGTCACCGAATTTGGGGAAGGCGCCGAGGTCTGAGATCGGCGGCGGCGGTGGGTGAGGATGGGAATCACAGGTGGGAGGAGAAGGGGAATGGGAGAGAGGGGGAGAGTGAGGGAGAGAGAAGGGATTCAGCTGAGGATATGGGGACTTCACCTACCTCGTACATAGTAGTAGCGAGGGGTATAAAACTGCGCTACTACTATCAACTTAGTAGTAGCGCGGGTTCATACCACTCGCTACTACTATGGCATGTTCCGGGGGCACGGTAGAGACCGCTTAGTAGTAGCGAGGGGTAAAAACACGCACTACTAGTAAATAGCAGTAGCGAGGGGTATAAACCCTCGCTACTAGTAAGTGTCTGCCTATAACCTTTTCCCTAGTAGTGCTGTAATATCTACGTGGGGGCTGAAGCCGACGACTGGTAAACTCTCAGATACAACAAACGGTCGCACATGAGGAATATAATTTGAGACAAAACAAGAAAACATATTGTACAAAAGTCTTGTTTCATAATACAAAGTTCGGGCAGCTCAGATACATTCATTCAAAAAGAATATCCTTCAAACACTGGCCCTCTACAATGCGGGATCCTTCCAGGACTTCATCAAAATACCTCCCGGGCCTGTGGTGCTCCTTGCCTGCGGGTGGTCCCTCGGTTGCAAGCTTGGTGGCATTCATCTTCGCCCACTGCACCTTGACACGGGCGAAGGCCATCCGGGCACCTTCGATACAGATCGACCACTTTATGGCATCAAGCCCGGGGGAGGCATTGACTAGCCGCTTCACGAGTCTGAAGTAGCTGCTGGGTATGGGCTCGGCTGGCCAAAGATGGACTATAACATCCTTCATGGCTAATCCGGCCACCCTATGCAGTTCGGTCAACTGCTTCAGCTGATCGCTAAGAGAAACCAGATGCTCTGGCGCAAGGTATTGCGACCAGAACAACTTCTCCGCCGAGCTCCCCTCTTTGGCTCGGAAGAACTCTGTGGCGTCAGCAACACTCCGAGGCAGATCCGCAAATGCTCCTGGAGAACTCCAAACCCGGGTCAGTAAGATGTATCTCCTCCTTACAAATTTTCTCCGCATATTAAAGACCTTACCCGCCGCTATCTGCCTTGCCTCTTGGATCTCTCGACAGGTGCCTTGGGCTTCAAGCCATGCCTCCTTCGCGCTTTGGAGGGCCTTAGCAAGTTCGGAGTCTCGATCCAAAATCTTGTGCTCCAAGGACTCACATTTGCTTATGGCATCCTTGAGCTCTTTTTGGACTTCATCCAACCTTGCTTCATGTTTTCGGCAGGCGGCTCATTCCTCCTCCGCTTCCTTTTCGGCTTCGGCCAGCGCGCTCTTGAGGGATTCGGCCTCAGATGCATTCACTATGAGTATAACCATAAAACTCATTAAGATAACAAACTAGCGCTCATATCATTCCATATATATATATATATAGGTACCGCATACCTTGCGTTCCCTCCAACCGCATGTTGGTGCGGATGAGTTCTTCATCAGCCCGCTCCAACTTCCGCTTAAGTTCGGATACTTCAGCGGCCTGGGCGGTTGCCACTAACAGTGAAGCCTGTTTATCAACATAGACACGTATGTTATCTCCTGCGAATACTATTTGATCCTATGTTAGGCCCTTCTTCGCAAAAGCCGAACAGAGTCTCAGGGGCTACAATCTATACATAGGCATATTTTTTGCATATACAAAGCAGCTAAAGAATATTACTTCACATACCTCAAAGCCTGTTAGTATGCTGGTAAAGGCTTCTTTCAATCCGCTTTTAGCAGACTAAACCCTCTTAACCACAGTACCCATAAGAGTATGGTGGTCTTCCACAATGGAAGCATGCTGAAGCACTTCCACCAGAGTATCTGGCGCCTCCGGATTAATAGAGGTCGCCGGCAGAGTCGACGCACCCTCTTCCTTCAAAGAAGGTTGCTCGCTCGATTCCTGAGCCATACGGTTGTCCAGAATGATATTCGATTGGGGGCCGGATTGGGCATGGCCCCCGTCGCCAGTTTCCATGGGGGTCGGTTCCCCATGTTTTCGGCAGCCAAGGTGTTACCTCTGGAGCCGTCTGGGCGGCCTCCCGCACCTCTCTGTGGCCTGGAGAAGTTCTTCGGGACAACACTTTGGTGTTGTCCGTGGCAGTGAGCGGGGAGGTCTGCGGAGGCATCTCGCTCTCCATCATATTCGGCCTCAGCGAATTCCCAGAAGACGATGATAGTTGGGGGAGATCGCAAGCCGGACTGGAGCACACAATTCAATATTTTAAACTGCAAAGCATAAAACCGGAGATGTGTGCAGTGTCCTTAGATACTTACGATCCAGCTACGGGCTTCGGCCTGGGGCACCACTCAGGGATGTCTTCGGCATCCGAGTCTGAATCTTCTAAAAGGGAAATCTTCCCCCTCTTGGACGCATCTGCCTCTAGGCCCATGGAGGCCCCCTTTTCTTCTTCCCCCCTTAAGGGGAGAATTGCTCTCCTCCTCCTCCTCCTCGTCTTCATCTCCCTCATGGGAGGAGGTAGCTCCAGTATCCCCGGACGCAGCATCCGAGGTACCTCTTCGGCGAAGGCCACTTTTGGCCTCCTTGCCCTTCTTCTTGGTCTTCTTCTCCGGCGCCTGGTACGGCGCCAGGACCAGCATCCTCGTTAGCAGAGGAATGGCCGGGTCTTCGAGTAGCGGAGCTAGAGATTGTATCCGCTCCACCTTGTTTGTCCATCCCTAATTGAAGGATGCAAGGCTCAACATACGCTTTGATTTACAAACCGAAGTTGTATTCGGAAGTTAGAAAACTTACTGGTGTGGCCGGATGAGCGCAGTCGAGGCCGATGTCATCGGTCGTCTCTGGCCACGACTTCTTGTCCTTGAAGATCAACTTCCAGATATCTTCGTGCATCGTGCCGAAGAATTGTTGCAGGGTCCATGGGCCCTCCGGATTAAACTCCCACATGTGGAGAGGTCGACGCTGGCAGGGGATAATCCGGTGAAAAAGCATCACCTGAATCACATTGGTGAGGGTGGTGTTCTTCTCTATCATATTTTGGATGCACTTTTGCAGCATCGTCACTTCATCGGTGGACGCCCAGTCCAGGCCCTTGTTGATTCATGACGCAAGCCGCATTGGGGGTCCGGATCTAAACTCAGGAGTGGCCGCCCAGGTGGCGCCGCGAGGTTCGGTGATATAGAACCACTCCTGTTGCCATATCTTAACGGTCTCCACAAAAGCCCCTTTGGGCCAGGTGATGTTGGTGAGCTTGCTCACCATGGCCCCGCCGCAGTCCGCATGCCGCCCGTCGACCAGTTTCGGCTTCATATTGAAAACCCTGAGCCATAGGCCGAAGTGGGGGGAGGATGCGGAGGTGTGCCTCGCACACGATGATAAACGCCGAGATGTGGAGGAAGGAATTTGGGGCTAGATCGTGGAAATCCAGCCCATAATAGAACATGAGGCCGCGGACGAAAGGGTGGAGAGGAAACCCTAGTCTGCGGAGGAAGTGGGGGATGAATACCACTCTCTCGCCGGGCTCTGGAGTAGGAAAGACTTGTTCTTTTGAGGGGAGCCTGTGCGCGATGTTCGCCGCTAGGTACCCCGCCTCCCGGAGCTCTTTGACGTTCTTCTCCGTAACGGAGGAAGCCACCCACTTGCCTTGCGAGCCGGATCCGACCATGGTTGGGACGGTTAGGTGGTGGAAAAGATTGGAAGCTTGGGCGCTGGAGCTCGAGGGCGAAGAGGCTAAGGAAGAAGGCGTGGGGTAAAAAGATGAATCTTTATCAGTTTATATGGGGAGTGGATATCAAACGCCCCCCACTAGCCTTAAAATTTGCCTGTTCCCAAGGGGCTGTGTGAAGGGCATGGTTGGGTTACCCAAACATGTATTGATGAAAATCCCACAATGAGGGGCACGATCTCTGCTTTGACAAGACATGTTAATAAAGGCCGCGCCTCGAAACACGAGGCGGGAGGCTGAGAACGGTTCAAAATAATAATAAGGCCAGACATAACGTCTCGCCGAAAAAGCTGTTAGTAGACATGATTTATTTTGTTTAAGTATTTTGCCCTTGTGGTTCAGGGTTGTAACTATTATGCAGAGTCGGATATAGTTCAACAACTCTGGAGTATTCGGAGGAGGAACCCGCCTTGCAATGTCGAAGATAATCTGCACGTCGGACACATCGTCATTGAAACCTGGTTCAGGGGCTACTAAGGGAGTCCTGGATTAGGGGGTCCCCGGGCGTCCGGGCTATGTGACATGGGCCGGACTGATGGGCCGTGAAGATACAAGATAGAAGTGAAGGAAATATGCCCTAGAGGCAATAATAAAGTTATTATTTATTTCCTTATATCATGATAAAAGTTTATTATTCATGCTAGAATTGTATTAACCGGAAACATAATAGATGTGTGAATACATAGACAAACAGAGTGTCACTAGTATGCCTCTACTTGACTAGCTCGTTAATCAAAGATGGTTATGTTTCCTAACCATGGACAAAGAGTTGTCATTTGATTAACGGGATCACATCATTAGTTGAATGATCTGATTGACATGACCCATTCCATTAGCTTAGCACCTGATCGTTTAGTATGTTGCTATTGCTTTCTTCATGACTTATACATGATCCTATGACTATGAGATTTTGCAACTCCCGTTTGCCGGAGGAACACTTTGTGTGCTACCAAACGTCACAACGTAACTGGGTGATTATAAAGGAGCTCTACAGGTGTCTCCAAAGGTACATGTTGGGTTGGCATATTTCGAGATTAGGATTTGTCACTCCGATTGTTGGAGAGGTATCTCTGGGCCCTCTCGGTAATGCACATCACTTAAGCCTTGCAAGCATTGCAACTAATGAGTTAGTTGCGGGATGATGTATTATAGAACGAGTAAAGAGACTTGCCGGTAATGAGATTGAACTAGGTATGGGATACCGACGATCGAATCTCGGGCAAGTAACATACCGATGACAAAGGGAACAATGTATGTTGTTATGCGGTCTGACCGACAAAAGATCTTCGTAGAATATGTAGGAGCCAATATGAGCATCTAGGTTCCGCTATTGGTTATTGACCGGAGACGTGTCTCGGTCATGTCTACATTGTTCTCGAACCCGTAGGGTCCGCACACTTAAGGTTACGATGACAGTTATATTATGAGTTTACGCATTTTGATGTACCGAAGGTTGTTCGGAGTCCCGGATATGATCACGGACATGACGAGGAGTCTCAAAATGGTCGAGACATAAAGATTGATATATTGGAAGCCTATGTTTGGATATCGGAAGTGTTCCGGGTGAAATCGGGATTTTACCGGAGTACCGGGAGGTTACCGGAACCCCCCGGGAAGTATATGGGCCTTAGTGGGCCTTAGTGGAAGAGAGGAGAGGTGGCCAGAGATGGGCCGCGCGCCCCTCCCCCCTTGGTCCGAATAGGACAAGGAGAGGGGGCCGGCTGATGGGGTCATGTACCTAGGGTGGGGTCACAGACCTGATCTAAGTACCTTGCTCAAGGACGCCCTTGGAAGAGGTCACCTTCCAGTCGACCAACGAGGGACTCACTCGACTGACTTGAAGGACTCGACCACAAAGACTCACTCGACCACCAGAAGGTCAAGAGGCACTCTGCATTGCAACGGCCTGTAATTAAGTAGACTTTATGATAGTAAAGACACTTTATGTGGAGCGTTACCAGTAACGCCCCGGACTTAACTCACCTTAAACCCTCTCCTACGTGGGCTGGCTGGGGTCCTGGCGCACTCTATATAAGCCACCCCCCTCCACAGGTAGAGGGGTTCGGCACCTTGTAACTCATATACTCATAATCCACTCGACCGCCTCCGGGCTCCGAGACGTAGGGCTATTACTTCTTCCGAGAAGGGCCTGAACTCGTACATCCCTTGTGTTTACAACCTCTCCATAGCTAGGACCTTGCCTCTCCATACCTACCCCCCACTCTACTGTCAGGCTTAGAACCACGACAGTTGGCGCCCACCGTGGGGCAGGTGTTTTAGCAATTTTGTGGAGAAGTTGCGATTCTTCCGAGTACTTTCATGATGGTGGCTGCTGGAGTTTTGGTCGAGGGTCGAGAGATCCGTCTCGGTGCTCTCACCTTCATCGCCGACGACTCCGCCTGGCTCCAGGAGGCTCCACTCAACGTTGATGCGCTCCCCGTCCACGGTGCGACGCATTTTCGCGCATGTGTCCGCGGCGTTCTGCTGCGACAACCGTCGACCCCGTATCGGTCGACTCCTCCATCGTCCACCCTCCCAGTCTCCCGCCAGCGCAAGCGCTCGGGCCGGTCGAGGCTTCAGCGATGGGTGAGGCACGCGGTGGCTCGCCAGACGGCCACCTCTCATGTTGCGGCAATCGAGCCCGACGAATCTCTCTACGGCCTGTTCGATCTGTCGACTGGCTCCGTAGAGACTGCATCCGAGTGCGATAGCAGTGATCCAGCGGCGGAAATCCTGATGGTCAACGGGCCCCGCAGTCCCCCTGGCTTCGCCCATGATGGTGGAGCAGGCGACGGAGGCGACCCCGCATGAGACCACGAAGAGTACCAGCCCGAGCCACTCGACTCTCTGCAAAGAGAGGAACTTCGCCGCAGGAACGTGGATGCCCTGCGTACGCCCATCGCAGGAGAAACCCCCGAGGCTCGCGCCTTGGAGGAGGCACGTTTGGCCAACTTGGCCGAACGCACTCGACTGGAGAATCTTCAGCGAGCACTCGACGAGCGCGCGCGGCAACGAGTTCCCGACAACAGTCGACGTCAACTCTTCCCGCCGACTCAGGTATATCGAACCCCAATCCAGAATTTAGCAGCTGCGACCCGTATAGCAGAGTCTATCCAGCCTTCTCAGTCGGAAGCTGGCAGAATCTTGATGCAGATCAGGGATCTGCTCCGGGCAGCAGGAGATCAGAATTCGGCCGTGTCGCAGTCGCGCAACAGAATTCACAGTCGATCCGTCGCTGCGAATACGGTTCAGTCGGCTCACAGCCCCAGATCGCCTCCGCGGCGTGAAGGGCGCGAGAATCGGCGAGACCAATATGGTGACCGACTCGACCGAGATGATAGGCGTTGAGTGCCCAATTCCCCTCCGAGGGGTGGGTCTTACACTCCTCGGCAGCAAGATGACAGGCGTCAGCTCAGTGTGGGGCGAAGAGTTCCAGTCGACCCCAGAGAACCAGGCTTCGACGCGCGATCCATTATCGTGCAAGGTTTGGTCGACCGGAACAGAGCCCATCGAGGTGGACTCGACAGAGATGCGCCCACAAGCAGTCGAGTGCATGTTTCTGGTCCTGAATGTTTCAGCAGAGCTATCAGAGCCGCAGTTATCCCTCCCAATTTCAGGTTGGCAACAAGAGTCAGCAAGTTCACTGGTGAGTCTAAGCCTGAAACTTGGCTCGAGGACTACCGAGTGGCAGTTCAGATTGGTGGTGGAAACGACGAGGTGGCCATGAAGCATTTGCCCCTCATGCTGGAAGGTTCTGCCAGGGCATGGTTGACTCAATTACCTCCTAGCAGCATTTACACTTGGGAAGATCTGTCCCGAGTGTTCATCAGAACATTTGAAGGAACTTGCAAGCGACCAGCTGGACTGACAGAGTTGCAAGTCTGCGTGCAGAAGACCAATGAGACTCTCAGAGAGTATATTCAGAGATGGATCACTTTGCACCATACTGTGGAGAATGTGTCTGATCACCAGGCAGTCTGCGCCTTCAAGGATGGCGTCAAGAACAGAGAATTAAGTTTGAAATTTGGTTGAACCGGTGACATGACCTTGAGTCGGATGATGGAGATTGCTACCAAGTACGCCAACGGCGAAGAAGAAGACCGACTCCGAAGCGGCAACCACAAGCCGACCCAGTCGGAAAAGGGAAACACCAGTCGGAAACAAAAGCGGAAGGCTGAACCAGCAGCTCCTGGAGAGGCTCTGGCCGTGACTCAGGGAAAGTTTAAGGGGAAACCAAAAGGATCCTGGAACCCTAAGAAGGTAAAGGATAAAGAAGGGAACGACGTAATGGATATGCCATGTCACATCCACACGAAGAAAGACGAAGAGGGGAATATCATCTACCCGAAGCATACCACTCGCCAATGTCGACTCCTGATCCAGCAGTTTCAGGGAAAACAGTCTAAGGACAAGGAGAAGGAGTCGGACAAGGCCGAAGACAAGGAGGACAGTGAGGAAGGATATCCGCATATCAACTCCACTCTGATGATCTTTGCAGATGTGGAAAGCAAGAGTCGATTGAAAGTCATTAACCGAGAGGTGAACATGGTTGCCCCAGCAAAAGCAAATTATCTAAAATGGTCCCAAATACCCATCACATTCGACCAATCTGATCACCCGATTCATATTGCCACCCCTGGGAGGCAAGCTTTGGTGGTCAATCCAGTTGTCGAAGGCACTCGACTGACAAAAGTGCTGATGGACGGTGGAAGCGGGCTGAATTTGTTGTATGCAGACACACTGAAAGGAATGGGCATTCCGATGTCCCGACTAAGCACTAGTAACATGAGCTTTCATGGAGTTATACCAGGGAAGAAAGCCGAGTCACTCGGCCAAATAGCTTTGGACGTGGTGTTTGGTGATTCGAAACATTTTCGCAAAGAAAAGTTGACGTTTGAGGTCGTGGATTTTCAGAGTGCATATCATGCCATTTTGGGGAGACCAGCTTACGCACGGTTCATGGCTCGACCATGTTACGTGTACCTCAAATTGAAGATGCCCGGCCCCAAAGGAGTGATCACTGTCACCGGTGATCGGAAAAAGGCAGAAGAGTGCTTTCAGAAGGGCTCAAAGATTGCCGATTCCCAGGTGACAACGGTCGAGTTCGAGGAATACAAGCAAAACGCAGATCCGAGTGACTTGCTGTGATCCAAGAAACCCGCCACAGAGTCTGCATTTCAGTCGTCCGGTGAGACGAAGCCTGTTCACATTAACCCGACCGACCCCGATGCAGCTCCGACCCGCATCTCCACAACACTCGACCCAAAATAGGAAGAAGCGCTCATCCAGTTCCTCCGTGAGAACTGGGACATTTTTGCATGGAAGCCCGCTGACATGCCAGGTGTTCCCAGGGGACTGGCTGAGCATCGCCTAAGAGTCGACTCATCTGCAAAACCAGTCAAAGAACATCTTCGGCGGTCCGCCATCCAGAAGAGAAAAGCCATTGGTGAGGAAGTGGCTCGACTGTTGGCGGCAGGATTTATCCGAGAGATATACCACTCCGAGTGGCTCCCTAATGTCGTCATGGTTCCTAAGAAGGACAAATCGCTCCGAATGTGCATTGATTTCAAGCACATCAACCGGGCCTGCCCGAAAGATCATTTTCCTCTCCCTCGCATAGATCAAATTGTTGACTCGACCGCGGGATGCGAGAGATTATCTTTTCTAGATGCCTATTCCGGGTACCACCAGATCCGTCTGTACGGACCCGACGAGGTAAAAACAGCTTTCATCACTCCATTCGGGTGCTTCTGCTATATCACCATGCCGTTCGGCCTCAAGAATGCCGGAGCCACATTTATGCGAATGATTCAGAAGTGTCTACTCACTCAAATCAGTCGGAATGTGGAAGCATATATGGATGATATCGTTGTCAAGTCACGAAAAGGTTCCGACCTGCTCGCTGATCTCGCCGAAACATTTGCCAACCTCAGAAGGTATGATATCAAGCTCAATCCATCAAAGTGCACATTTGGAGTTCCTGGTGGCAAGTTACTCGGTTTTCTCGTTTCCGAACGGGGAATCGACGCTAATCCAGAGAAGATCGACACTATTCTCCGAATGAAACGCCCTGTGCGAGTGCACGATGTCCAGAAGCTTACTGGATGCTTGGCCGCATTAAGTCGATTCATCTCACGACTCGGTGAAAAGGCATTGCCTCTTTACCGACTAATGAAGAAGGCAGACAAGTTCGAGTGGACTCCAGAAGCTGATGCAGCGTTTGCCGAGCTAAAAGCTCTGCTCTCCACCCAGCCGGTGCTTGCTGCTCCAATCAGCAAAGAGCCTCTGTTGCTCTATATCGCAACCACAGGACAAGTCGTCAGTACTGTGCTTACGGTCGAGCGGGAAGAAGAAGGAAAAGCTCTCAAAGTTCAGCGCCCAGTGTATTATTTGTCTGAAGTCTTGACTCCATCCAAGCAGAGATATCCTCATTATCAGAAGCTTGTGTATGGAATATACATGACCACAAAGAAGGTTGCTCATTACTTCTCTGATCATTCCATCACAGTCGTCAGCGACGCTCCACTATCAGAGATTTTGCACAACAGAGATGCAACTGGTCGAGTGGCCAAATGGGCGATTGAACTTCTTCCCCTTGATATCAAGTTTGAGGCAAAGAAAGCCATTAAGTCCCAGGCAATAGCAGATTTCCTCGCCGAGTGGATTGAACAGCAGCAGCCGACTGAAGTTCACTCGGAGCATTGGACCATGTTCTTTGATGGCTCTAAGATGTTGAATGGTTCCGGTGCTGGGGTTGTCCTGGTTTCCCCCAGAGGAGATAAGCTCAGATATGTGCTCCAGATTCACTTTGATTCCTCCAACAATGAGGCAGAATATGAGGCCCTCTTATATGGATTGCGCATGGCCATTTCACTCGGCGTCCGTCGCCTGATGGTCTATGGCGACTCGGATTTAGTGGTCAACCAAGTGATGAAGGAGTGGGACGTGAGAAGCCCAGCCATGACTGGATATTGCAGTGCAGTGAGGAAGCTGGAAAAGAAGTTCGAGGGGTTGGAGCTCCATCATATACCCCGACTGAAAAATCAAGCAGCTGATGATCTAGCAAAGATAGGTTCCAAGAGAGAAGCCATTCCGAGTGGTGTGTTCTTGGAGCATATACACACTCCGTCAGTCAAAGAAGATCCTTTCACCGAAGAAGCTCCACAGCCCAAGAGTGCCACAGATCCGACTGAGGTTGAAGTCCCAGCGGTGGTCGACTTGATCATGGAGGTCTTGGTGGTCATTCCCGACTGGACAGTTCCATATATCGCGTATATCCTGAGAAAAGAGCTTCCGGAGGATGAGGAAGAGGCTCGACAGATCGTCCGTCGGTCTAAGGCCTTTACCGTAATCAAAGGACAATTATACAGAGAAAGCGCGACTGGAGTTGGTCAGAAGTGCATAACACCAGAAGAAGGTCGACTCATCCTCAATGATATCCACTCGGGGACCTGTGGTCATCATGCGTCCTCTCGAACCATCGTGGCCAAAGCATACCGAGCTGGATTTTACTGGCCAAAGGCGAATGAGATGGCAAAGGAGATAGTGGATAAGTGCGAGGGATGTCAGTTCTACTCGAATATGTCGCACAAGCCTGCATCGGCTCTGAAGACCATCCCACTCGTCTGGCCTTTCGCAGTATGGGGGGTGGACATGGTCGGTCCTTTGAGAACAGGACGAAGCGGCTTCACGCATGTACTGGTGGCAGTCGACAAGTTCACCAAGTGGATCGAGGCTAAACTAATCAAGAACCTTGACACCGGTACTACTGTTAGCTTCATCAGGGAACTAATATTCAGATATGGAGTCCCGCACATCATCATTACAGATAATGGGTCGAACTTTGACTCGAAGGAATTCACAGATTTCTATAACTCCCAAGGCACACGGGTCGACTACGCTTCAGTCGCCCATCCGCAGTCGAATGGACAAGCAGAGCGAGCTAATGGCCTGATTCTCAAGGGATTGAAACCCCGACTGATGTGTGATCTCAAGCATGCAGCTGGAGCTTGGGTCGACGAACTTCCCTCAGTGCTTTGGGGGCTGCGGACCACACCTAATCGGTCGACCGGAAGAACTCCATTCTTCTTGGTCTACGGAGCTGAAGCAGTCTTGCCTAGTGATCTTCTCCACAATGCTCCTCGAGTTGAAATCTACAACGAAGCAGAAGCTGAACAAGCGCGGCAGGACGCAGTCGACCTTTTAGAGGAAGAAAGGGAGATGGCTCTGATCCGGTCGACCATCTACCAACAAGATTTGCGTCGTTTCCACGCCAGAAATGTGAGAGGTCGAGCCTTCCAGGAAGGAGATTTAGTTCTCCGAGTGGATCAGCACAAACCACACAAGCTTGCTCCTTCTTGGGAAGGTCCCTTCATCGTCACCAAGGTTCTCCACAACGGGGCGTACCGTCTTTACAACGTCGAGCATAATATCGACGAGCCCCGAGCTTGGAACGCGGAACTACTCCGCCCATTTTATACTTAAGTTTTATCACTCGGGGGCTTAGCTGCAGTCCAAGCACTCGCCTAAGTTATAAAAATCCTACCGAGTGAAGAGCAAACCTCTCACTCGGAGGCTTAGCTGCAGTCCAAGGACTCGCCTAAGTTTGTAAAAATCCTACCGAGTGAAGAGCAAACCTCTCACTCGGGGGCTTAGCTGCAGTCCAAGCACTCGCCTAAGATATAAAAATCCTACCGAGTGGTAAGCCGGACTTCCACTCGGGGGCTTAGCTGCAGTCCAAGCACTCGCCTAAGATATAAAAATCCTACCGAGTGGTAAGCCGGACTTCCACTTGGAGGCTTAGCTGCAGTCCAAGTACTTG
>NC_057800.1:129018277-129019218 GCF_018294505.1 Triticum aestivum | reverse complement strand
AAATCCTACCGAGTGGTAAGCCAGACTTCCACTCGGGGGCTTAGCTGCAGCCCTGTGCTCGCCTAAGTTTGTAAAAATCCTACCGAGTGGTAAGCCGGACTTCCACTCGGAGGCTTAGCTGCAGTCCAAGTACTCGCCTAAGATATAAAAATCCTACCGAGTGGTAAGCCGGAGTTCCACTCGGAGGCTTAGCTGTAGTCCAAGTACTCGCCTAAGTTATCAAAATCCTACCCAGTGAAGAGCAAACCTCTCACTCGGGGGCTTAGCTGCAGTCCAAGCACTCGCCTAAGTTATAAAAATCCTACCGAGTGAAGAGCAAACCTCTCACTCGGAGGCTTAGCTGCAGCCCAGTGCTAGCCTAAGTTATCAAAATCCTACCGAGTCAAGAGCAAACCTCTCACTCGGAGGCTTAGCTGCAGCCCAGTGCTAGCCTAAGTTATCAAAATCCTACCGAGTGAAGAGCAAACCTCCCACTCGGAGGCTTAGCTGCGAATCCGTTTCGCCTAAGTTATCGAAATCCTACCGAGTGGTAAGCCAAACTTCCACTCGGGGGTTAGCTGCAGCCCTGTGCTCGCCTAAGTTTGTAAAAATCCTACCGAGTGGTAAGCCGGACTTCCACTCGGAGGCTTAGCTGCAGTCTAAGTACTCGCCTAAGATATAAAAATCCTACCGAGTGGTAAGTCGGACTTCCACTCGGAGGCTTAGCTGCAGTCCAAGTACTCGCCTAAGTTATCAAAATCCTACCGAGTGAAGAGCAAACCTCTCACTCGGGGGCTTAGCTGCAGTCCAAGCACTCGCCTAAGTTATAAAAATCCTACCGAGTGAAGAGCAAACCTCTCACTCGGAGGCTTAGCTACAGCCCAGTGCTAGCCTAAGTTATCAAAATCCTACCGAGTGAAGAGCAAACCTCTCACTCGGAGGCTTAGCTGCAGCCCAGTGCT
>NC_057800.1:129008135-129018267 GCF_018294505.1 Triticum aestivum | reverse complement strand
AGTGGTAAGTCGGACTTCCACTCGGAGGCTTAGCTGCAGTCCAAGTACTTGCCTAAGTTATCAAAATCCTACCGAGTGAAGAGCAAACCTCTCACTCGGGGGCTTAGCTGCAGTCCAAGCACTCGCCTAAGTTATAAAAATCCTACCGAGTGAAGAGCAAACCTCTCACTCGGGGGCTTAGCTGCAGCCCAGTGCTAGCCTAAGATATAAAAATCCTACCGAGTGAAGAGTAAACCTCTCACTCGGAGGCTTAGCTGCAGCCCAGTGCTCGCCTAAGTTATAAAAATCCTACCGAGTGGTAAGCCGGGCTTCCACTCGGAGGCTTAGCCGCAGCCCAGTGCTCGCCTAAGTGGACTAAAGAATAAGTCGATTGCAGTAAAGGCGCCTTGCTTTGAACCTGCAAAAGACATTTCGAGCCAAAAGCAATCGTATTCAAGCACCAAATTCAAGTTTGAATCGATATCTAGAGGAACCGAAAGTGCTCAGGCGTTAAGCCCGTTAAGGTTTATCGGTTACAATTCCACTCGGCATACCGAGGCAAATTTAAAGCGTCGAGCTAGAAGAAGTTTTTTACCCCTCCTGTGGAGGGCTGGAAGGTGCAACAAACTCATCAAGGTCAATTCCGTCGGCGATCCGAGTGGCAGCCGCAAGGAAAGTTTCCATAAAGGACCTGAAGTCGTGTTTCTTGGTGTTGGCCACCCGGAGGGCCGCCAGCTTCTCTTCTCGCGCATCTTTGCAGTGGACTCGGGCTAGACACAGAGCAACATCTGCACCGCACCGAGCCGAGGACTTCTTCCATTCCTGCACTCGACCAGGGATCGTCTTCAAGCGAGCCATCAGCGACTCAAGGTCATTCTGAAGTGTCTCCCCAGGCCAGAGCGTCGAGTCGATGCGAGATGTGGCGGCCTTCAGCCTTGCGAGATAGTCCACGACAGCTGCAACACGAGACTCCAGTCGGAAAACATCCATGGCAACTTCGTCGTTCACCGGAGAATTTACGGGGTCGAGGTTTGGCTCCAGTTGGCTAGTTTCTTCTTCAAAGTTTTGGCAAAATTCTGCAAGGATGATCACTGAGTCAAGGGGATGATCGAATGGAAAAACCACGATTGGAAATGTTTGCCGAGCATAGAGGTTTACCTTCAAGCATAAGAAACAGCTTCTTGGCAAGACCACTCAGGAAGGCCTCCAGATCATTTTTCTTCCCAGTCAACTTACTGACTTGGTCGGTCAGGGCAGCTTTATCAGTTTTCAGTCGACTGACCTCCTTGTTGGCGATCCCAAGAGCAGCTTTCAGATTGGTATTGTCTTGTTCAAGCTTGGTGACTGAAGCTAACTTCTCGTCAGCAAGCTCGATCTTCTCAGCTAGTTCGAGGTCTTTCTTCTGTTGGGCCTCCCTTACCTTACCTACAAGTTACAGCAAGATCAGATTTTGAAACAAGCAAGGGGAAAAGCAGTCGTCAGAGTCTCACCAAACATACCTTCGGTCTCCTCCTTTGCCTTCGTCAGCTTCTCCTGAACCAGCTTCAAGCTCAGCTCGAGTTGAGTGTGCTTGTTTTCCAGCTCAGAGTAGCGAGCCACAAGATCACAGGAGTTCTGCGAAGAACCAATCGACTAAATGTCAAATATAATTCACTTCCGAGTGAAAAAGGAAAAATCACACGTTTCTAAGACTACAGCCGAATACAAGCATTCGACCGTAGTCTCGGGGACTACACCCAGTGGGTGCACTCAGCGTGCCCCCACTAATCCTGCTGAAGATAAAGTCGACCAGTCGACCTCAAAAAAAAAGAGAGATGTATTCTTTAAGACTGTAATCGACTGCAAGCAGTCGACCATAGTCTCGGGGACTACACCCAGTGGGTGCACTCAGCGTGCCCCCACCGGTTTGTGAAATCCAGTCGACATAGTCGACTGACAAAAAGATTGACATCATAAAGCTAAGGCCGACTGCCAGCAGTCGACCTTAGCCTTGGAGACTACAACCAGTGGGTGCATTCAGCGTGCCCCCACTAATCCTATTAAAGACAGAGTCGACCAGTCGACCGGTTTGCGAAATCCAGTCGACTTGGTCCAATGACAGAAAGACTGAAATTATAAAGCCTAAGGCCGACTGCCAGCAGTTGACCTTAGCCTTGGGGACTACACCCAGCGGGTGCACTCAGCGTGCCCCCGCTAACACGGAGTTTAATCGACACACCCAGTGGGCGACTACTATAAATTCTGGAAAGGAAAAGTTTTTGGTAGCATATCCTAACAGAACAAACGGTGGTCGACTGACCTGAACATTGCTTTGGAGGGCAGAACTGGCGTCATAAGCTGCCTGGCTCGCATCCCGGATGGTCTTCAACTGCTCCATCATGATTCCTGCCTGGCGTATCGCCTCCTTCGCCGCGCCATCTTGGTCCTCTGGGACGTGGTGCGTCGTGAAGAGGGAGGGCTGCCGAGCACTCGTCAGTGGATCTGCGAAGGACACCGTGTGTCGAGTGGTGTTCTCTTCCTCCGCAATCAGAATCTCAGGCGCCGTCACATCCTGGGGCACCCTGCTGGCGGACGCTTTCCTACTCCTTCTGCGCTTCAGCGGTTCCTCATCCTCATCATCATCAGGGAGATTGATAACAGCATTGGGTGGAGCTACAGAGAAGAATCAGGATCAGAGATCGCGAGTCAGTCGACTAAAACGGCGTTAAGAATATAGTACCTGGTTTTGAAGTTGCTGCGTCCTCCATCTCATGGTCATCAGCCCGGGCTGAGGTCTCAGAAGTAGCAGCACTGCAACTCCAAAGAATCAGTCGACTAATTTCAGCGTCAACCAGAGACAAAGTTCACACAAAATAAGAAGACTTAAGCAGCACGATTACCCTGATATGGTGGGGATGGACACCTTCATCTTCGGCAGGAGCTTGGTCGGCTTCGACGGGGCCGCCCTGGGCTGCTTCGGCGCCTTTTCAGTCGGCACCGGAGAGGTGGTCCGAGGGCGCTTGGTCGACTGAGCAACGGTCGCAACCCCCTTGCCACGTTCAGTCGAAGGGTCGTGGACAAGCTTCGACCGCCTTTCTGAGCGCGGTGGTACGACCTCCTCCTCCTCTTCTTCCTCGTCTTCAATGTCATCTTCATCACCGTCATCATCATCATCGTCATCATCATCCTCAGCAACGTCCGAGTCCCATTCCTCCTCCTCCTGGCTCTCGCCCCCACTCGCCTCACCCTCCTCAGTCGGAGCTTGTGCCCCATTGGGCATCGAGTACAGCTCGGTGAGGGCCTGGTAGATATCAAGACAAGGATCAATCGACCAGTCGGCAGGATAAACAGAAACGAATATGACAAGAACACAGTGGAGAGCAGAGCAGACATACCTTGTTTGGATCGCTGTTGTGGTCGAGTGGAGGAATCCTTCTGGCTCCGCGTGGGTTATCCTTGTTTCCGGTAACGGCGGCCATCCATCTTTCCAGAGTGATGTCGTCGACTGCTTCTGGATGGACTCGAGTCTCGTCTTCAGTCCCACAGTACAACCACATGCAGTGGCTCCGGAACTGAAGGGGCTGGATACGACGCCTAAGGAAGACCTCCAGGAGATCCATGCCCGTCACTCCCTCCCGAACCAACTACACCGCGCGCTCCATCAACATCTTCACGTCAGCTTTCTCCTCCGGAATCAACTTCAGAGAGGAGGGCTTGTTCACTCGGTCCATGGTAAACTGAGGGAGTCCACTCGACTGCCCCGGCGTCGACTGGTCCTGGCAGTAGAACCAGGTCGACTGCCAGCCTCTGACTGACTCGGGAAAGGTCATGGGCGGGAAGGTGCTCTTATTCCTGACCTGGATCCCCAGGCCCCCACACATTTGGACGAATCGGGTTCTTTCGTCGCCTGGGCTCGCCTTCTTCACGGTCTGAGAGCGACACATGAATATATGCTTGAACAAGCCCCAGTGCGGTCGACAGCCCAGAAAACCCTCACACATGGACACGAACGCGGCAAGATAGGCGATAGAATTTGGGGTAAAGTGGTGGAGCTGCGCTCCAAAGAAGTTCAAGAAACCACGGAAGAAATTACCCGGTGGCAAAGAAAAATCCATGATCAACATGGGTGGCCAAGAGCACGCACTCACCCTCTTCTGGCTGGGGCTGCCACTCCTTCCCCGGAAGCCTCGCAGCTCCATGGGGGATCAAGCCCTCGTTGGCCATGTCGAGGAGATCTTTCTCTGTGATGGTCGACTGGATCCAGTATCCTTGGACCCAGCCCTTTGGCAGGCAGGATCTGGACGAAGACCCGCCGCGGCTGGTAGATCTCCCCTTCGCCTTCTCCGACGCCGACGCCTTCTTCGCGCGTTCTAGTGCCGCCGTCTTCTCCTTGGCCATGGTTGCCGGCGAGACGCGCGAGGGGAAGTTTTGCGGGGGCGAGAGTGAGGGCGCTGGACGGGGACGAAGGGAGCAGAGAGAGAGAGAGAATGCTGAGGCACAGTACAAAAAATCCTCACCGGGCGCATTTATAAGGTCCCTTCCGAGTGGAGGACAGGTGGGCCCGGTCGATCTAGTCATATCCAGGAACAGTTATGCAGACGGGATACATGGCGAAGAAAGCGGCGCGGAGATCGAGGCGTCTATGTCCCGTCCCATCCGAACGCTGCGGTCCGCTCCGCTTCGCGCGCGTCCCCAAATTTCGCATCCCGCGGAATCCGCGAACGGCAGATCGGTCTGTCAGACGCGGGGTTCCCCGCGATCCATCGCTCGGAGATCGTCGAAGCCCGAAAGATCACTCGACGAAAGAAGAGAATGGATCGAGTCGACTGAAGACAAGTTGCTCACTATCGACGAAGAGATTCTTTGGTCCAGAACAACGCACGACCAATGTGCAAAGGTTAATCGGAAACAACATCAACTCCTTCCTCACTCAAAGCCTCAATCCATTCGGGGGCTAATGATGGGGTCATGTACCTAGGGTGGGGTCATAGACCTGATCTAAGTACCTTGCTCAAGGACGCCCTTGGAAGAGGTCACCTTCCAGTCGACCAACGAGGGACTCACTCGACTGACTTGAAGGACTTGACCACAAAGACTCACTCGACCACCAGAAGGTCAAGAGGCACTCTGCATTGCAACGGCCTGTAATTAAGTAGACTTTATGATAGTAAAGACACTTTATATGGAGCGTTACCAGTAACGCCCCGAACTTAACTCACCTTAAACCCTCTCCTACGTGGGCTGGCTGGGGTCCTGGCGCACTCTATATAAGCCACCCCCCTCCACAGGTAGAGGGGTTCGGCACCTTGTAACTCATATACTCATAATCCACTCGACCGCCTCCGGGCTACGAGACGTAGGGCTATTACTTCTTCCGAGAAGGGCCTGAACTCGTACATCCCTTGTGTTTACAACCTCTCCATAGCTAGGACCTTGCCTCTCCATACCTACCCCCCACTCTACTGTCAGGCTTAGAACCACGACACCGGCCCCCCTTCCTCCTCTCTCTCCTCTTTCCCCCCCTCCGCGAATCCTATTCCAACTAGGAAAGGGGTGGAGTCCTACTCCCGGAAGGAGTAGGACTCCTCCTGGCGCGCCACCTCTTGGCCGGCCAGCACCCCCTTTGAGCCTTTATATTCGGAGGCACGAGGCACCCCTAGAGACACAAGTTGATCCACGTGATCATATTCTTAGCCGTGTGCGGTGCCCCCTTCCACCATAGTCCTCGATAATATTGTAGCAGTGCTTAGGCGAAGCCCTGCGACGGTAGTACATCAAGATCGTCACCACGCCGTCGTGCTGACGGAACTCTTCCCCGGCACTTTGCTACATCGGAGTCCGGGGATCGTCATCGAGCTGAACGTGTGCTAGAACTCGGAGGTGCCGTAGTTTCGGTGCTTGATCGGTCGAGCCATGGAGACGTACGACTACATCAACCAAGTTAACGCTTCTGTTGTCGATCTACAAGGGTACGTAGATCACACTCTCCCCCTCTCGTTGCTATGCATCACCATGATCTTGCGTGTGCGTAGGAATTTTTTTGAAATTACTACGAAACCCAAAAGTGGCATCCGAGCCTAGGTTTTATGTGTTGATGTTATATGCACGAGTAGAACACAAGTGAGTTGTGGGCGATATAAGTCATACTGCTTACCAGCATGTCATACTTTGGTTCGGCGGTATTGTTGGACGAAGTGGCCCGGACCGACATTACGCGTACGCTTACGCGAGACCGGTTCTCCCGACGTGCTTTGCACAAAGGTGGCTAGCGGGTGACAGTTTCTCCAAGTTTAGTTGAACCGAGTGTGGCTACGCCCGGTCCTTGCGAAGGTTAAAACAGCACCAACTTGACAAACTATCGTTGTGGTTTTGATGCGTAGGTAAGATTGGTTCTTGCTTAAGCCCGTAGCAGCCACGTAAAACTTGCAACAACAAAGTAGAGGACGTCTAACTTGTTTTTGCAGGGCATGTTGTGATGTGATATGGTCAAGACATGATGCTAAATTCTATTGTATGAGATGATCATGTTTTGTAACCGAGTTATCGGCAACTGGCAGGAGCCATATGGTTGTCGCTTTATTGTATGCAATGCAATCGTGCTATAATGCTTTACTTTATCACTAAGCGGTAGCGATAGTCGTGGAAGCATAAGATTGGCGAGATGACAATGATGCTACGATGGAGATCAAGGTGTCGCGCCGATGACGATGGTGATCACGATGGTGCTTCGGAGATGGAGATCACAAGCACAAGATGATGATGGCCATATGTAACACCCTCGATGCGACTATAGCTCCCACGTGTCGAGGCACGACTTAGAGACATAATCGCATTGAAGGCATATGTCGCAAGTTAGGTAATCTTCACAACATCCCATGTAATATAAATAATAAAAGGGAGATAACATAGTTGGCTTACACTCGCCACGTCAAACAAGTACATAAATAACATTACATCATCCAAACACTCATGGCTCGACTACGGCGCCAAAATAAAAGAGAACCCAACATGCGACACGGTCCCAATCACCCCCAACTGGGCACCACTACTGATCATCGGGAAAGGAGACATAGTAACGTTGAGAGTCTTCATCGAACTCCCACTTGAGCTCATACGCGTCTCCTGGAGCGGAATCATCAGGCCCTGCATCTGGTGTAATAGTAATCTGTGAGCCACAGGGACTCAGCAATTTCGCACCCTCGCGATCAAGACTATTCAAGCTTATAGGTAAGGCAAGGTAAAATATGAGTGGAGCTGCAGCAAGCGACTAGCAAGTATGGTGGCTAACTTATTCGCAAAAGAGAGCGAGAAGAGGAGGCAAAGCACGAGCGAGAAGCTAGAGAACAACCTGCGCAAACATTACACCAACACCGCGTCCACTTCCCGGACTCCGCCGAGAAGAGGCCATCATGGTAACACACTCAGTTGATTCATTTTAATTACTTAAGGTTCAAGTTATCTACAACCGGACATTAACAAATTCCCATCTGCCCATAACCGCGGGCACGGGTTTCGAAAGTTCAATCCCTGCAGGGGAGTCCCAACTTAGCCCATGACAAGCTCTCACGGTCAACGAAGGAATAGACCTCCTCCCAAGATGTTCCGATCAGACTCGGTATCTCGGTAATTCAAGACACTTCGACAGGTTAAAACAAGACCAGCAACACCGCCCGAATGTGCCGACAAATCCCGATAGGAGCTGCACATATCTCGTTCTCAGGGCACACTCAGATGAGACTAGCTACGAGTAAAACCAACCCTCAAGTTTCCCCGAGGTGGCCCCGCAGGCAGCTCAGTTCGGACCAACACTCAGAGGGAGCACTGGCCCGGGGGGGTTTAAAATAAGATGACCCTCGGGCTCCGGTAACCCAAGGGAAAAAGAGGCTAGGTGGCAAATGGTAAAACCAAGGTTGGGCATTGCTGGAAAAGCTTTAATCAAGGCGAACTATCAAGGGGTTCCCATTATAACCCAACCGCGCAAGGAACGCAAAATCTGGGAACATAACACCGATATGACGGAAACTAGGGCGGCAAGAGTGGAACAAAACACTAGGCGAGAGGCCGAGCCTTCCACCCTTTACCAAGTATATAAATGCATTAAGATAACAAGATAATATAATGATATCCCAACAAGTAAATAAATGTTCCAACAAGGAACGGCCTCCAATCTTCACCTGCAACTAGCAACGCTATAAGAGGGGCTGAGCAAAGCGGTAACATAGCCAATCAACGGTTTGCTAGGACAATGGTGGGTTAGAGGTTTGACATGGCAATTTGGGAGGCTTGCAAGAAAGTGGTAGGCATCGTAGCAATAGCATAGCAAAAGAGCGAGCAAACTAGCATAGCAAAGATAGTAGTGATTTCGAGGGTATGATCATCTTGCCTGCACAGTTGTCAGAGTTGACTGGATCCTCAAAAGCAAACTCAACGGGCTCCTTGTTAGCGAACTCGTCTCCCGGCTCTACCCAAACAAGGCAAACAAGCAACAAGGATACAATCAACCACGTGCAAATTCAAACAACACGATGCAAAGATGATATGCTATGCGGGATGCGATGCGGGATGCAAAATGCAAGATATGACAGGAAATGCATGAAGCTGGCCTCAACTTGGAAGTCCAAGTGTTCCACTGAAAAGATGAGATGAAATCGCTTCAAAACGATATAAAGAACGCCGGAATCGGAGTTACGGTTTGGAAATGGCAAGCGATTCAAAAATGACACCGGTCTGCGATTTACAGCAAGTAGGCACCTAAATGCAATGAGATGAATATGCTAAAGCACCCAAACATGGCAACAAAATACATGGCAGGGAAGCATTCAAGATGCTTAACAAAAGTATAATACTGAGCTACGGCCAAATCATCCATTAACAGGTTCAAACAAGCATGGCAAAAATGCAAATGACAAACAGATCTCAGACTTAGTGAAATTAACACTTGTCTGGAATTTCAGATCATATAGCCCTCTTCGGAGCAACGAAACAACATGCTACAGGACCTGAACATGATAAAGAAAGACATGGAATGGAGCTACTCAACAAGCTTAACAAAAGTCCATTAGTGACCTTGAGCCAAAAGGGATCACAAAATATCCTAACAAGCACACGAACATAGCAAAAACATAATCAGGTTTCAGACTTAGTGAAAAACTGGGACATGCTGAAACATAACTCACGAAGGCATGTTTACGAGCTCGATGCACTCACTAAGGTGCAAGTCACGGCAAGACAAGCATACATCCCTTAAGAAGGCACAAAATGCAAGCTAGACATGGCAAGAACAATGGCATAGCATGCACGGATCAACTACAATAACATCGGCAAAATCGCAAACAAGTTGACGATCTGCCCAGATTCGCAACGAAGCAAAAGTAGAGCTCGATTGACTCAAGCTAGGGTGCTCCATAATTGCAAACAAAGACATGGATGGATAGAGCACTACAATATTAACAAAACTCTCTTACTGATCATCCTCAAAAGAGGCACGGATCACTAGGAAACAACATGAACATATGGCATCATGAGATAAACAATCCCAGGACTTAGTGAAATCACTAAGTCCCTGAAAACAGAATTAACAAGTGCACCACTTTGCAAGCTTGCACAAGTCACCACACACATCTTAAAAATACATGGGTTGCACCCCTGGAAAGATGACAAAACCCTTAACAAAACATATGTAGAACTCACGGGCATATCATGCACACAATAATCATGGCAAAAATGACAAAAGTGCTAAACGGAGTAGCAGATCTGACAATTAACTCAAGTAGCCCTCTTCTAATAGCCTTTCGGGCGTCAAGATGAGCTCAAATGAAAATGATGCAATGTAATGGAATGATGTACTCTCTGAGATGAACATTTTGATATGCTATATGCATGAATCGGAGCTACGGATGCAAAGTTACGGGGCCGCGAACATGGGCATATGAACTAAAAATATCCGGGACTTGGTGAAAAAAATCAACCTCCTCAGATCTAGGGTTTTCCAGATCTGACGGGCGCGGATCCCGAGGTTCTCCCTCGATCTTGCCGGTGATGAGGATGCGGTGGCCGGAGTTAGGGGGGGTCACCGGAGGAGGAGATCCGGCGGAGGAGGTGGCCGACCCGCCGGCGAGGTGGCCGCGGCAGAGGACGGCGGGACCACGGCGGCGCACGGCGGAGGTCAGCGAGG